>NW_027459449.1:1817500-2090000 GCF_050624435.1 Tenrec ecaudatus | reverse complement strand
GGGTCTATGTCCCATTTTTTTCCCCAGGATTGCATAATTGGAATAAACAAAACCCCCTGTCTGAGAAACCACAAGGTCTGATTTCTTTGCTAGACTAGCTTTTCCACATGCATCAGCCCACCGCAGACAAGTGCCAGCCACTTCTGCAAGTGCTGTTCACAGCAGAGGAATGGGAGCCCTTCCAGAGAGAGGCCCAGAAAGCAGTCAATAGAACTGATGGTCAGCCAGCGGGCACTCCCCAGTGGAGAGAAACTCTTTTTACCACTCCACGAATAATGTGGGACCCAAACTCCCAGTAATGCCCCGAGGGCTTAGCTAGGTATCACCAGTCTCTCTTGCAGGGCCTCCGCGGGACAACTAGGAAACCTATGCATTTATCTAAGGTCAGTGAGAATTTTCAGGCGCCTACAAACGAATGTCTGTCTGCCTGCCTGCCTGCCTGCCTTTTTAGAGTGGCTGATGGAATCCTGCGTTCTTTGTACCCCCAAGGACCCAGAGGCCCCCGAGAACAAGAGGGAAATAAGTATTGCCTTTATTACTCAGCCCGCCTCAGACATGAAAAAGAAATGGGAAGCATTTGAAGGGAACAATCTTCGTGATTTGGTAGAAGTGTCTTATTGGGTGTATCACAACACAGATGACCCTACCACGACAGAGACAAAGAAATAGCTAAAATACTAGGAATTGCCATGAGACACAACAGAGACTCAGAAAAAGAGATCATGGCCCACTCACGGAGAGACTGACCTGTGGCACCACCAAGCCCTGAGGAAGGAAGGATCCAGGTGCCTACTACAGAAGAGACAGACATTGGAAAAAACATTGCATTGAAAACTCCAGGAGAGACGGACAAACCTCCACTAGAGAGGACAGGCCTCGTCCTCGCCTAGAAAAACCCAAGTGAGAGACAATAACGCTTGAGGAAGCTGAAGGAATGTCTCAGGACTCTGTTTCACTGGCCCCCAGGATCCCGTGCTAACTGTCCAAGTTGGGGGCCAGCCAGGAAATGTCTTGGAGGACACAGGGGCCATCTTCTCAGGTTCAAAAAAGAGAACGGACACATTGTCAAAGGAAAGATTGGAATTACTGTCAGCCTATGATTGCTTCCAAAGTACTCACACCAGAAGGTTTGCATGGAGATTGGGGGGCTTCCCAAGCCATCAAGGTAAAAAATGTCTCTCTGCCCTATGTCCCAGTTAGCCACATGGTTTTCATGGCACTGGCTCCCGGCTCGGCTGTTGAGCCAGTGAAACTCTTTTAGCAGGAGTTGAAGTGGCCATCAGCGGAAGGACAAAACCTCCACCGTGGGCTTCCCGTTTCAATACGAAGCCACCTATATCACCTCTTGGATATTAACATTGTCCTGGACTCTGAATCGCCACCCAGGATCTAGAATGCGCCTGACATGTCCACATGGTTTGAATCAGGTTCAGGTTAACCCCTCTCGATCACTTAGTGACATGGGACACTAGACCCTGGAATACCTTTACTTTCCAGATGAGAAAACTCACTCAAAAAGACATAGGTACTGACCCACAGGAACACAACTGGTTAAAAACCAAGCCACATTCCCAACCAGTGTCTGGAGCCAGAGCTCAGAGCCCCATATGCCTGTGCCCAGCTGAGCAGTCACCCTCTCCTGGACCCTCGAAAGATCTGAGCAGATCTTCCCCCCCCATTCCCCCCTCCCACGCCCAAATATGTTTTTTCATAGGATGGCACTGAATCTGCAGCTCTGGGAGCGGGACATATCTGATAGAGAATACGGAGAAGACGAAGGGGGAGGAGGGGAGAGTGGAGCACATCCTGGCCCACCAGGCTTGAGGATGATGTTCCCAATCAGAGAAGACAGTCCACACAGAAGACCACATGGCCAGCCCAAGATGAGACACGACGACCCTCAAAGACCCACAGCCCTAGAATAGACAACACTGGAGAGACAGTGCGGGAACGGATTCCGCCACACCGAGGCATAGCACTAAGGGCGTGCAGCAGAAGAGCAAGGAAGTGGAGCAACAAGGTCCCCAGGGAATGCCAAAGGAGGACTTTGGGGGCAGGACTTGGTGCCCGCACAGACTGGACTGGAAAACACTGCTAAGGGCCAACAAACAGTCCGTAAACTAACTACAAGCTTTCCTTTCTTGAGGAGTTGTGTTTTCTTTGATGGTCATTGGATTTTGGCTGTTTTCTTTCTTTTGGTGCTTGCTTTCGCTCTGTCTTTTGTTTGTGCATGTTATTACCTCTACTGTATGTCTAAAAAGAGATGCTGGATGCACAATCTTCAGGAGAGAAAAAGGGGACCAACACTTCGTGGGAGGGCCACAGGAAAGAGGGAGTTGGGGGGAAAGGGAGTGATGTCAAGAAACCCAGAGACAAGGGAACAACAAGTGGATGCAAATCCGTGGTGAGGGCGATGTAGGAATCCTGGTAGGGCGTGATCAAGGGTGAAGGAACCAAGAGGATTTACTGAAACCCAAATGAAAACTGAGCATGGCAGTGGGCACAAGAGGGAAGTGAAAGGGAATAGCAGAGCGACCTAGGAAGCACGGGCCAGTTATAGAGGTCTAAAGAAAGGCACGCACAGATGTAAATATATTTATCTGTGAGCATGGGGAAATACACCTATGTCCATATCTTTATAGGTGTCCTATTAAGGTAGCAGATGGCCTTTGGGCCTCCACTCAAGGACTCTCTCATTGCAAGAATACCTTGTTCTATTACATTGGCATTCTATGATGCTCACCTTCCCGACACGTTCCTTGAAGTCTAAGCGGTTGCATAAGCAAATGTGGTCAAGAAAGCTGATGGTGCCCTGTTATCAAAAGATATGGCGTCTGAGGTCTTAAAGGCCTGAAGGGTAAGCAAGCGGCCATGTAGCTCAGAAACAACAGAGCCCACATGGAATAAGCATACCAGCCTGTGCGATCACGAGGTATCAAAGGGATCAGGCATCATCAGCACAAAAAAATCTCATTGCGAATGAGCAGGGAATGCTGGGTAGAGAGCCAAAGCCCATTTGCAGTACACTGGACATTCCCTTAAGTAAGGTCTTGGGGAAGAGACAAGCCTACACAGGGTACTAGACAGCAACGGTGAAACACAACTTTCCTCTAGCTCCTCAATGCTTCCTCTCCCCTCACTATCAAGATCCCAATTATAACTTTCAAATCTGACTAGACCAGAGAATGTACACTGGGACAGATAGGACCTAGAAACACAGGGAATTCAAGGTGGATGAGCCCTTTAGGACCAGTGTTATGAATGGGGATGCTGGGAGGGTGGAGGGAGGGTAGGCTGGCAGCAGGGAACCGATGACAAGGATCTACATAAAACCTCAAAAGAAAAGGGGGTGAAGGGGGACATCAGACAGTGCAAGATATGACAAAATAATAATTAGTAAATGATGAAGGATTTATGAGGAGGGGTAGTGAGAATGGGGGCGGGGGGAATGAGGAGCTGAGGCCAGGGGCTTGGGTGGAGAGAAGATATTTTGAGAATAATGAGGGCAATGAATGTACAAATGTGCCTTATATCAGTGATGTTTGCACGTATTGTGGTTATTGTTGTATGAGCCCCTATAAAAGGAGAGAAAAAAAAGACCCTGGCAGAGGGCTGATGCTAGGATGATCTCAGGCTGGATTAGACCAGCAAAAGCAGGTGCTGCAGTCGCCTCACCCTGTGTCTATTCCTATGTGAGGCATGAAGCTTAGGGTCCACAGCCCCGGCAGCTGGACAGTGAGAGAGGCGGGGCTCTGAGGTCATTCCACAGGGGGAATGGCCCTCCGGTTCCTGTAGGGCCCACCCTCCTGGGTAGTCCTGCTGTCTGGGGCACCTCTTTCACGGAGCCCACACCAGGGGAGCTCTTCAACTCATGGGGGATTGGCAGGAAGCCTCTGCTCATGCACACACACCACCACCTAGCTGGAGGACCTCGGTGAACAAAGCCTGAGGCAGACAACAAGCCCACTAACTGATCCTGTGAGAGATATAATCAGGATCCAGAAACCGGCAACTGGGAGCAAGGGGCAGCATACCTGGGTCCCAGCCCCTCCCACTGCCCTCTGCAAGGGGTGACATTCCAAAGCACAGTGTTTTCCAAAAGCACTGTCAGGACTTTGGAATGGGCAGCTCATTTGTGGACATGGATACTATGTGATCCAGACATACTACCTCCTCTGATCCTGTCAGCCGAGACTAAAAACCCTTCCAAGCAGAAAGCCATGCATCTGAACAGTATCCACCAGCCAGTCACGTCCACTCCTGCTGCCTCCAAAGAGCTTTCCTGGGTTGGTCAGATCTCTCTGGGGACAGATATCCCTCGGGCCTTGGTTCTGCGTGAGAAAGAATTCACGCCAAAGCCTGGTTTGTGATCCAAGTGAGGTTTAGGAGAGTTAGGGAGGTGTGGTGGGCAACCCTGGTCGATCCTAGTGGCTGAATTGAATATACTTGGCCTAGGTGGGTCGATGCAGGTGCAGCGCCCACCCAGGTGGACCTGCCCTTCCTGGCCGGAAACCTGGACCTCTGAGCACGCACAGTGTGCCACTCCTTCCTGGGCCACTAACTGGGCCCTCTGAGCATGTGTAATGGACACCCCAGTCCCTATGCTAGCTACCTAACATTTCCACCCTGAAGAGATGTGGACCCAAATCTTTGGGGTACTGGGCGACGACATCTCTAGCTACTTCCTGCTGGCAAAGGGGCGAAGTGGGGCTTTGGGTCCACACCCTTCCTGCTCTGCTGGGAGGGGTTGTCCATTCAGCGCTAGGATGGATAAGGTTGAAGTGGTCCAGGAGATGGTGGTCCTGGAGCTGGCACACTTGGATTAGGGGCTTTGATAACTTGAGAACTTCTGGAAAAAACAACAAACGCACAAAAGGGTGAACAGTTTAACTGAGACAAGGCTAGGATTGTGAGGTGGGAGTGCCCTTGAAAGTAGGTGAGTATCACAGGAAGTAAGTAAAAATCTTAGGATTATCAGGCATGTGTGTTTGCTCATTCTAAGTACCGGCACGGGGGTAAAAGCATTCACAATTTCCCCTAGGGGGGTCCAGGGTTTGGGCACTACTGGGTGCAGTGGGATCACCGCTTCACTTATGATCCTAAGGCATTGGCCCCTCTGATAAGAACCATCCTTCTTTTTCACCCTATAACGCCTCACTTTTAAATTTTTGGGCAAAAAAATTTCGTTTTGATTCATTACTTTCATAGTTATCAATATATATACATTTATATTCATTTCATTAAATGTTAGGGAAAGGTCATGCTCGGCGTTATAGGGTTAAATTGTAATATTGGGATGCTACAGGCGGATTCAACAGGGATCAAAAGTAGAGTAACTGCCTGTGTCATTTTTAATTTTCTCGGGTTCCATTTGAGTAAAAGGCTTGTAAGTTACCCTGGGACCAAATGCCCCTGGTGCCTCTACTAGGGGTAGAATGTTCAGGGAGGGTTCAGGGCTGGGACAATAGTGACCTGAAGTCCAGGATCCCTTAGGGCAGGGGTCCTCAAATTGTTTACACAGGGGGCCAGTTCATTGTCTCTCCGACCGTTGGAGGGCCAGACTATGGTTTTCAAAAAACCTATGGACAAATTCCTATGCACACTGCACGAGTCGGCTGCTAAGCAGGACAGGCAGTGGCAGCAAAAACACCCCGAGTGTGGGATAAATGGCATGGCGCCACATGTGCCCCATGGACCACAGTTTGAGGACGCCTGCCTTAGGGGTTCCTGGGTGCACTGGGGATGAAGGTCTCCTACTGCTCCTCAAGAGGAGAAATGCTCTAAGTCCTGGCATCTCCGCCCACTTTCCCGGCACTCTACCGAACTTTTCCCGGTGAATCACGGTTGGAAGGGAAAGCGTACCATTCTCTGCCCACCATTCTCCTTTCTCAAAACGATACTGTGGCCAAATAGAGTTGCAAAGTGAATCTATCAGCTTTTGTTTGCCCAGCCTCTCTGTATCAACTCTATCCCAATTGGACACGATTCATGCAAGGGGGCAATTCTTGAGCATCAAGCTGCTAAGTCCCATCTAGAAAGCACAAAACAAGGAGGCGATTGACAGCTTGCTGCCTCCAGGTCAATAACCCCCACTTTGAGAGCGCACCCCTGGGTTGCCCTGAATCTCATGCCTCAGCCCGAGGGAAGGGGTCAAGGACTAGTCGCCGAGGGCGACCTTTAGGTCCAACCATTTTTCTGGACAACAGGCTAGGAGGACCATTGCTTGGGATGGCTCCAAGGCCCTCCAAGACGCCTGCTGGCGGGGCTGATGCTCAAATCTCTGAAGGGAAGGGACACGTGGCAGCTCAGGGAACCTTTAGGGAAATTGGAATTTCTGGCTGGAACATCATGGCAGAGGAGCTGTGTATTAAGTAAGAGCTGTCCCCAAAAGTGCCTGAAGCAGCATCACTCAAAGCCTAAAGGTAACAGTGACTCCGCCTAGGCTTCCGAACGCCATTGGCCTAAGCCTGGGCCACGGAAAACCAGCCTGTAAGAAGGAACAAACCAAATCTGGAAGAACACTAGCCCTATAACGCCTCAAGTTTTAAATTTAGGAAAAATTTTTTTGCTTTCTATTCTTTACTTTCATAGTTATCAATATATATGGCATTCAAAATATATTTTAAAAGCATAAAATTTTCAGTTTTTGAAATGTGACCAAATTGTCACATCTATAATTTGGGTACCAGATACGTTTTCATTAAGAATTATGACAATTTTGTGCTTGGCGTTATAGGGCTAGAGCAGCTTGTTTGAAAAACCAGGAGAAAGGCAAAGGGAATGGAGGAGATAAGGGAAACTTTTGGCTCCCGGGACCAGGCAGGGCTAACTCCCAGGCCTCTTCACCCAGCTCCCTAGGCAGCGCCCTTCCACATGTTTGGACTGGTGGGTGCCATCTTGGCCATGGTCACAGATCCTGTTACCTCTCGGCTACAATGGCGACTGTGTAGGATCTCTGGGAAAAGCTGAAACAGCTTTGACAAGAGTGAAGCCATTTGGGGCTGACAGAAGCCACCATGAAAAGAAAATAAAGTAGCTAGGAAGTGTAAATGAACTAGCTGATATTGGGGAGGTAGGCTGTGCAGACGTCGCCCAAGGGAATGTCATGAAGGAAATGGGTGTTCAGAAGGCTTGCGAGAACGACCAGAGCAGTTTTGGTTCAACTAAGAATGGCTAACCCTAATACCCCGCTTCTCACTCGCCTAGTCCTGAGGAAGTATCCATGTACCTACTATACAAAACAGTGACATTGGAAAAATCAGTGCCTTGAAAAGCCCAGGAGAGGCAGACGAGCCACCACTAGAGGGAACGGGCCTAGTCCTCGCCTAGAAAAATCGAAGCTACAGACAATAATGCTCGAAGCTGAATAAAGGTGTCCAGGCTCTGTTTCACTTGACCCCAAAGAGCCCATGCTCACTCTCCATGTAGGGAGCCAGCCAGTAAATTTCTAGGTGGACAAAGGGGTCACCTTCTTGGTTTCAGAAAAGACTACAGGTGCCTTGTCAAAAGGAAAGGCTTTCATTACAGGGGCCCCAGGGCAGACCCAAGCACACCCATGGACAACGGCCAGAATAACAGATTTAGCACAAGAGACAGTTAGTTACACACACTCTCCTTCCTGGTAATGCCTCAATGCCCCTTTCCCCTAATTGATCGTGACTTATTATGAAAAATGGCAGCCATAATTCCTTTCTCATCTGCTACAACCACCTTAACCCTTGAACTTGAAAAGCCAAAAGTTTTGCTCACCGCTCCAATGTCAGAGTGATATGTGTTTTATCAAGGAGCAGAAGAGACCTGCTCAAAGGAACTTCTTGATAAATCGCTAAAAGATATTCCTTTTGTTTGGGCAGAGAACAACCTGCCAGACCTTTCTGAACTTCAGGTGCCTGGGGTCGTACAACTTCTGAGCTCAGCTACACCGGTGTGTCAAGCTAACCCTACTCCCTGGATAGCAAAAGTGGGTATTTCTGTTCCCATTTGCAGACTAAAGAGGACAGGCATTTGGGTCCTCTGCAAGTCCACATGGAATGCTCCCCTGCTGCCCATGCAGAAGCCGGGAACTGAGGACTTCCAACCGGTGCAGGATCTCAGAGAGGCAAATGAGAGGATAGAAACGGGCCACCCCACGTGCCAAACCCCGAGACCCTCCTGAGTACTATCCCGTCAAACTGAATTTGTTATACTGTTTTGGACTTAAAGGATGCTTTGTTCTCCATACCCGTGTCCCCTGCACATCAACCCAGTGAAGACTTACAGGGACACAAGGAGGAACACCCCCAAACCACCTTGCTCCAGTATGCAGATGACCTCCTCCTGGCCTCCGAAACCCTGGAGGAATGCCAACGGGCTACCAAGGACCTGATAATAGTCCTTGGCCCATTGGGGTACAGGGTATCTGCAAGAAAGGCTCAACTGTGTGTCCATAAAGCTGTATACCTAGGCTACCAACTGGAGGAGGGAAAACGGACCTTGTCCCCCAGCCGCACTGAGGCGATCCTCAAAATCCCAGTCCCTGAGACTAAGAGGCAGTTGCAAGAGTTTCTAGGAGCTGTGGGGTACTGTCCATTGTGGAATTTGGGATTTGCAAAAACAACGAAACCCCTATATGCAAGTACTGGGGAAAGGAAAAAGAACTTAAATGGACTGAAGTAGAACAACAAGCGTTTGAATCCTTTAAAAAGTCGCTCATATGGGCAACCTCTCTTGCCCTACTAGACAGAGTAAAGCCCTTCCAATTGTCTATGTGAGGCCAGAGGCACAGCAAAAGAAGTTCTAACTGAGAACTTGCGGCCATGGAAGAGACCTGTGGCCTATCTTTCAAAGAAACTGGACTCTGTAGCTGCAGGATGGCTGAGCTGCATGCGAGCTGAGGCTGCCACGGCCATCCTAGTCATAGAAGGTAGGAAGCTTACACTGGGACAGGATATTGCTGTGGTAGGGGGACCTATGGTTGAACCACTCCTAACCAGTGCCCCGGACCGGTGGATCTCGAATGCCAGGACTATGCCACAAACCCCCAAGGTAGTGGCTTTGACCATGCCATCCCCAGTGTTACAGCCACAACCTACATACTCAGAAAATGATCTAAAGATAAGCCAAGAGCTGGCCTGCCAAAAAGACTGGGAGCATCCAGGGTGGCTGCTCCATCCTGATGGAAGAAGATTCATGCCAGAAGCTCTGGGAGAGATCTGATTCAAGGACTACATGAAGGTATGCATTTGGGATCCTCTCTAAACTGTCTCAGTTGCTTCTCAGGCACTTTTACATACCCAGGCTTGGACACTGGGTGGCAGATGTCACCCACCGTTGATTGCACTGTGCTCGGGTAAACAACCCCAAAAAGAAAAGGAGCAACCCCAACCACGAGCTCGAGGTAGTAGTCCTGGAGAATTCTGGGAGGTGGACTTTATGGATATCAAACTTAGAAAGTATGGCTACCGATATTTGCTGGTGTTCGTAGACACCTGTTCTGGATGGGTGGAAGCCTTCCCAACAAAGAAGGAAACTGCTGCCACTGTGTGTAAATTATTAGTAACTAAAATTGTCCCTAGATTTGGCCTTCCCACCACCTTGGGGTCCAACAATGGCCCAACATTTATTGCTCAAATTACTAAAGTCTTAGCAATGCTTCTAAATATTAACTGGAAGCTCTTCAGGGCAAGTAGAAAAAATAAACAGAACCCTAAAGGAATTGTTCGTTAAGTTGCATTTAGGACCTTGCGAGAGCTGGGTTGATCCTTACTTTACCTTTTGCCCTACTTCAAGTCCGATGCACTCCCTATGTGAAAAGCATGACCCCATTTGAATTTATGTTTGGCAGACCTTCCCCAAATCCTCCCAAGATTGAAGGAAGTAGAAATAATGGAAGTCACTAATCGTTCCCTCATCGAGTGCCTGCAGGCTGTGCAACAGGTGAGAGACAAATCATCTGCTCTGACACCTTCATTTTGGGCCTAACCAAGGGAAAGGGAACAGGCAGCCAACAACGTGCAACCAGGAAACTGGACATGGGTAAAGAAGCACCAACCTGACACCTTAGAACCTAGGTGGACTGGCCCATACCAAGTGATTCTTACAACACACCAACTGCTGTTAAAATAGTGGGGAGGGGGCCGTGGATTCATCAGTCATAAGTAAAAAAAAAACAAAAAAAAAAACCAACCCTGAGCATATCCTGAAAAGATGGACACCCAGAAAGACGGAAAATCCCTCAAAATTAAGGCTTTACAGAACTTAATTGTTTTTCTCCGAGTATTGCTGACAGCACCCAGTGTTTCCCCCAAGCAGAAACACATCTGTGGACTGCTATTCTAACCTCCAGCAGTGAATATGTAACCTCTTATACTGGGTATGACCCCCTGTTTTCATTTTGATTTGTTTGATTTGCTAGGAAAGAATTGGCATTCTGGATCCTTTAAAGGTAAAGGGCACAATGGGACCTATACTGGAATCCCGTCCTATGGGTGCCGAATACCCTCTATAGAAAGAAGGCTCCAAACAAACCATGTCTATATATGCCCGGCTCATGGACTCCCTAACTGCCAAGGGGAGGGACATTATCATTGTGCAGCTTGGGGTTGTGAAACTATCATTTTCAGGGTGGAAACTTGTTAAAGATGACCCTATTATTTTTACAAGAATGAGACTCACGTTGGAAGGGTTTGATCCCACTACGTGTATGGTTTCCAAATGTAACCCAATAAGAATTGGATTCAAGCGTTATTGGGTTCCCTGGGAAAACATGGGGAATTCAACATTATGTAAATGATAGAGATCCCGGGAAAACCTTTTCTATCCAGCAAAGTAAAATATGGCAACCTGCCATCCGTACAAAGGCCCAAACCTCGGGATAAATCCTGAAGAGCCACAGCTGGTGTCATTAAGATTCCTTTGCCGCACCCTCCAGACTCTCCAGTAACTTTCCCGTTCACTGCCAGCCCAACTCACAGGGCCCTTCTCATTCAGGAGCCACCTCAAGGTTCTGTGTTTGATTCTCGGGATGCTGTATTCCAATTTATGAACTCAGATCCTCACCTCACAGCTGATTGTTGGCTTTGTCTGAACCCTGCTTCCCCTTACTATGTAGGCACAGGTACAAATAGCACTATTGGTACAGAGTGTAATCCAATTAGAAATGTTAGTAAAAAGGATTACACAAAGCAGCAGTCTATAGGTGATGTTAGTATGGACTCAAGTCTAAGCTCCCTTTAAAAGATTTGCAAGGGCAAGGACTGTGTTTTTATTCATCTAAGTATCCCTTTAATATATCAAGATATCGAGATTTTTGCCTTCAAGCTGTTCCCATTGAACCAAATGTTGATCCTAATTTGTTATCTGCTCCAATGAGTACTTGCTTTACTTGTTCCACAGGACGAACACCCTGTCTCTTTTCCCCAGTATTAGTAGCAGACCCGGGTATTTGTGTGCTAGTGCATGTTAGTCCTCAAGTGTACCTGTGTTCTGGTGAAGGAGGTGTAGGGATAACTTTGGAATTTCCGGATGAGTTCAAAGAGCCCCAGTATTGGTCCCACTGGTAACAGGGCTTGGGATTATGGGATTAGCTGCAGTCGGGTCAGTTGCTTTAATACAAGGAAACTTAAACTATCAGATTCTTAGTCAGCAAATTGCTTTAGATCTACAGGGATTAAAAAAAACCTGTCTCCCATTTAGAAAGATCCCTAGACTCCCTTGTGGCAGTTGTGTTGCAAACCCGCCGAGGGCTTGACTTGCTCTTTTGGAAACAAGGAATGCTGTGCACAGCATTGGGAGAAACTAATTCTATGCAAAGCATTCGGGAATCAATAAAGATAGATGAGCCCTGGTTAGGAAAGGATTAGAACAAAGAGTCAAGAAAAGAAATGGAGGAACCAATTGGTTTGAAAAGCTACTTAATTGGTCAGCCTGGCTAACTACCCTATGAACGGCCCTAGCCGGCCCCTAATCCTCCTCCTGCTAAGCCTCACATTTGGCCCAGTAATAACCAATAAGCTAGTGGCATTCCTTACACAGAAAGTACAAGCCACAAAACTCTTAGTGCTGAGCCCACCATACACTGGGCTGGCTACCGAAGATTCAATGATTTGAACTTGGCTAAGAACAGGAGAGAATATAGCAGCTCTGGGCAAAGCTTAAATAGCCTTGACAAGAGAAGTCATTTTGAGCTTTCAGAAGCCATTATGAATGGTAAATAAACTAGCTATGAACTGCCAATGAACTAGCTGATACTGGGGAGTTAGGCTGTGCAGACGTAGCCCAAGGGAACGTACAGAAGGAAATGGATGTTCAGAAGGCTTGCGAGAAGGACCAGAGCAGTTTTGGTTCAACTAAGAATGGCTAACCACAATACCCCGCTCCTGAGCTCTGCCTGCTTGCACACCTGCACATTGCAAAAGTATAAAAACCTTTGGAAAATTAGACTGGGGGGCCGCTCAGTCTCCCCTCAAGAGAGCTGATGGTCTGGTCCCTGCGCAGGAAATGAAACTTGTTCTGCTGAACTTTCCGGCAGTCTGGGCGGTTTGCTGTCTGGGAATGGAGTGTAGCTACAACAGACACAGGTGGTGCCATTCTGCCTGAGAGTGGAGTCACGTGGCTGGGAAAATGGAGGCCGCAGGTTGCGGCCTAGCCGAAAGCCAGCCTGGAGCCGGCCACCCAGCCAGAGTCCTGCCCAAACCAACAGGGGTGGACGCAGGCGCCCCCAGGCCTGCTGCTTGCCGGAGCCGCGGCACAACACTGTGTCCCAGTCTTGGCACAACAGACTCCATTTTGAGTCCTGCACCTCCATCTTAGCTCTCAAGGCTGAACCCTAACCGACCTCCCCTCCCCTGCTCAACCCCAAATTCCTGGAACCAGCTCGTCCCAAAGCCAGAATGTTTTCTGAAGATAATGGTCACTCCATCCTTCCTTGACATATAGATAAGATTAACGACCTTCTCCCTTCTGAAGCACCTGTGTGTGCAGAACCTCACCAGCTATGATCCTCCCCAGCTGTGCCTGCCAACAGTGGGCATAAAAACGCCGCCAGGATTCTTTCCAGGATTCTTTCCCCCGGCGCAGCTTCAATAGCTCAATATCCTGAGTTGCTGAACCCGCCCGCAAACTTCTCAATAAAGCCTGCTTCTAAAAATTCGTTAATTGGGTCTTTCATTCTGTTTTCACATCCAAATAGACCTTGTGTTTTGGTGCCAAAAACCCGGGATAGGTGTGCGGCTCCCCACTTCTTTTGGGGTCCCCTAAGAGCCACCCAAATCTCCAGGACCTTTAGGCACGGCGCTTGCCTACGTTCAAAATCAGTCTATGGCTGCCCTGATGAGTCTCTCCCTCTCACTCAGACCTTGTGAAAGAAAATACTTGTTTTTCTCTCCCAAGTTGCCTGGCCCCAGTCCCAGCTTAACAACCACGCACATTGGCTTCCAACGGGCATTTTTGATTTCAACGTTCTACAGGACCTGGAAAATTTCTGCAGGAGGACTGGTAAGGATTCTGAAGTCCCCTATGTGCAGGCTTTTTGGGACTTGCGTTCCCGCCCTGACCTCTGTAGCCATTGTTCCGCCCGACAAATACGGTTAGCTCTATCTCCTCAGCAGAAAGAACCTGCCATTCAAACCCCAGAAGATCCAGCCAAGCTCCTCAGTGCGCCTCTTCCGCTGCTCTATCAGTCTACCCCGCCCGCTGCGCCATCCCATCGCTCTCTCCTGTCCTCACCGCTTGCCTTTCATACCCGCTTCCACAATCCTCCAGCTGCCCTTTGTCCATTAAGAGAGGTTGCAGGTGTATAGGGACTCATTCAAGTCCACGTCCCTTTTTCCTTAAAGGACCTGTCGCAGATAGAGACCCGCCTGGGCTCTTTCTCAGCAGAGCCCTCTAAGTTTATTAAAGAATTTACCTACATTTCCCAAACGTATGATTTAACCTGGCATGGCATCCAAATGATCCTTGCTTCTACCCTTACTGCCGAGGAACGTACACAGAAAAAAACCACGCTATCGACCCTAATGTCCCCTTGGGGGCGCATGCCATCCCAATAGAGGACCCCAGTTGGAGTTACCAGCCCGGCCGGGCGTCTGATCTTCCTTATAGAAACCTCATGCTCAGGTACCTCATTAGAGGTCTGGAAACAGTCTCCAACAAGGTTGTCAACTATGAAAAACTGAGAGAAGTTACTGCTCTTTTTCTTAACCGCCTCCAGGAGGCACTCACAAAGTACACTCGTTTAGACCCAGGGTCTAAAAAGTGGGGCCTCTATTTTGGCCTCTCACTTCACCTTCCAGTCAGCCCCTGACATCAGAAAGAAAAGCTAAAGAAGGCTGAGGAGGGCCCTGAAACCCCTATGCAGGATCTGGTAAAAATGGCATTTAAAGTTTTCAACGCTTGGGAGGAGCCAGCTGAGGCCACTTGCCAGGTGAGGGTCCAACAGATGGTTAGCCTCCATTCCCAAGCCCTGGTAGCAGCCCTAAGGCCGGCAGGCAATCCCATCCATCGCCACGCTCCCCAGGGGAGCCGGCACCTACCGCCAGGAGCCTGCTTCAAATGTGGCCAGGTCGGCCACTGGGCAAAAGTTTGCCCCAATCCCAAGCCTCCTACCAAGCCTTGCCCGCAGTGCAAACAGCCAGGCCACTGGAAGTCGAACTGCCCGACCCTGGCTCTGCCACCGGCTCTGCAAAGCCGAGGTGCCGAGATCCTGGAAACTCCAGACACATAGCTGCAAGGTATGGAGCTGCTGGGGTTCATGGACTGAAGAGGCCCTGGCTCCTCGACTCCGGTAACCCTCGCCGAGCCCAGGGTTGTGCTCCAGGTAGCGGACTACCTTCTCCATTTCGCCCTCTCACTCAGGCCCTACTTCCCCTTCCCTCCCACTCTGCAGATCCTGTTACTGACTTAGCCCAACAACTTTCCCGCTCCTAGCTCAGTATGCTTTTTACCTCCCACTTACACTCCAACTTACACTGAACAGGAAAACACCCAGTATTGCTCTCTTCCTCAACAAAAATGGTGGGTACACAAATAGAACTTACTCATTCTCCCAAAGTTACAACAGGAAACAATCATCACCAATATTCACAATTCTCCACACATCGGGCCAAAAGCTCTCTACACGTTTCTAACCCCATATTTCACCCCACTGGACTATGGAGTACTATCAACACAGTACATGCAAAATGCAACATCGGTGCCCTCTCCAATAGCCAGAAAGCTCAACACCCTCATAAACAGCTCCACCAGATGTAAGGGCACCTACTGGGACAGGACTGGCAGATAAACGTTACCCACATGCCAAAGCATAAGCGGTTTAAGTATCTCCTCACTATGGTGAACACATTTTCAGGATGGATCAAAGTCTTTCCCACCTCCTCTGAGAGTGCAAGCATAGTCGCCACTCACCTTCTTCAAGACTTCATTACTCGTTTTGGCCAGCCTGCTTCAATTCAGTCGGACAATGGTCCAGACTTCATATCTATGGTGCAGCAGGCAGTTTGCGCCTCACTGGGCATCTGCTGGAAACTCCACGCAGCCTACACCCCCAGTCTTCTGGTAAGGTTGAACGAGCTAACAGTCTCATAAAACAACAGCTCACCAAACTCTCCCTAGAACTGCAACTTTCTTGGCCTCAACTATTACCCTTTGCTCTTATACTCGCCTTGGCGCAGCCCCTCAGGAGCCGTCCGGCCTCAGTCCTTTCAAAATACTCTACAGACAACCTTTCCTTTTCTCGCCTCTTCCTGCAACCGATTGCCCTCTGCTAGCTTTTTACCTTCCATACTTGTGCTTGCTCCACAACCTTCTTAGACAACACGCCAACTCTGCCATCCCTGAACCCTCTCTGACCTCTGCTGATCACCAAAAACCAGTGCATCCTGGAGATGCTGTGTTAATTAAATCCCTTGCACCCAAACCCTTAGCACCCCGGTGGAAAGGCCCTTACACTGTCCCTTACCACTCCCTCAGCAATCAAGGTTCTTAGACTAGATTCCTGGGTACATTTGTCCCGAGTCCAGATGGCAGTAAACTCTGACCATGGCTCCCAGTGGTCTGCTCAGTCTACTGGTCCTATGTCTCTCTGCCTCACTCACCTCACCAAGCCAGCCAGCTAAACGTAGTATAATTTCCCCTTTTGCCTGGCGATTTTACTTGACTGAAAACTATACCAATTACGCCTGCACTAAGTGTTATGATTATTTGCTGGCCACCGCTAACTGCCCACCCACAGGGGGCAGAGCACCCATATACTTAAATTTCACTGATTTTAAAACGCTTCCTGTATGACCAGAAGGCAACTACCCAATGTGCAAAAAAGTGAATGCAGAAAAATGTAGGGTGTCCTTGGTCTTCCTGCCAGATACATTACCTTTCCCTTCGTCCCCAGGGATGATTCTACTACCATCAATCTAAATACACTCTCACAATCCCAGACCCCTGGGATAGCCGGTGGACGTCTCCGGTTCCAGGAGCCTAGTGCACCACTCGCCAAGAGAAATTTCTGGACGCCAAACTGTATGTATGGAGGTCGCTACTCCAGGTCCAATCCACCATCCACCGTAATATTCAGATCCAAGACCTTCAACTCACTAACTAAATTTCTAAACCTTCTGAGTCTCCCTTCTCCTGGCTCACCCTGCTACAGCAGGGACTGGCCATCGCCACTTTGCTGGACTAGGCAACCTCTCCACCTGCTTCATGTGTGCGGCCCTAGAACGCCCTCCTCTGGTAGCAGTACCAGGTCCTGCCCTGTCATTTTCATCCAACGTAAAGACCACAAAAGCCATAACCATCCCCAACGTCACTCTGTACATCCAACCGGAAAACACTCAAGTGCCCTTTTGCTACTCCAATCCATCGACACAGACATGTAATGTCACTCAAATCCCCTCCAAACCACTAACAGGGCCAGAAAAAATTTTCTTTTGGTGCAACCATACACTCACTATGCATATAAACATCAATTCTACCTCTACCCATCACTCTGGTTCCGCAGCTCCCTATATACACTCCGGCTGAGTTCCAGGACAAATACATCCAAGTATACAGTCGTCAAACTAAAAGAGCAGTTTTTCTCCCAATAGCAGTGAGAATCTCCTTCGCCTCAGCAGCAATTGCAGTAGGACTCAGCGGCGGAGCCCTTGGACACTATCATCACAGCAGACAAGTTTACCGCATGCTTCCAGCTGGCAGTCGATGCCTCTGCCAAGTCTCTAGCCTCCCTGCAAAGACAAATAACCTCTGTTGCCCAAGTTGCCTTGCAGAACCACCGCGCTTTACCTGCCTCTTCCTCCAGGAGGAAGGCTGTTATTATATCAATAAACTGGGGATTGTGGAAACTAGAGTCCAGATCCTCAACAAGCTAAACCGAGAGCTGCAAAACAACAGATTCAGAACAGATGGATCTTCCTCCTGGTGGAACTCTTCTCTGTACTCCTTCCTAGCCCCCATACTAGGACCCATAATTTTAGTTATAATTTTGCTCTTAATTGCTCCTTGTCTCATCCAGCTCCGGCAAAGTCGACTCCGCGAAATTACCCGTATAGCAGTTCACCAGCAATACCAACCTCTCCACCCTGTGCTAGGCCGCAACTGTCAGTACTCTGCCTGAAAAGCCCCTCCCCTTGCTTTTTACCCACTACCCACAGGAAGCAGTTACAGAAATGGTTACATCCCTTTTCCCTATAGGGCACAGTCTAAAATGTCCGGTCTTGGCACAACAGACTCCATTTTGAGTCCTGCACCTCCATCTTAGCTCTCAAGGCTGACCCCTAACCGACCTCCCCTCCCCTGCTCAACCCCAAATTCCTGGAACCAGCTCGTCCCAAAGCCAGAATGTTTTCTGAAGATATGGTCACTCCACGCGTCCCTGACATATAGGTAAGATTAACAACCTTCTCCCTTCTGAAGCACCTGTGTGCGCAGATCCTCGCCAGCTTTGATCCTCCCCAGCTGTGCCTGCCAGCAGTGGGCATAAAAACGCTGCCAGGATTTTTTCCCCCTGCGCGGCTTCAATAGCTCAATACCCTGAGTTGCTGAACCCGCCCGCAAGCTTCTCAATAAAGCCTGCTTCTAAAACTTCGTTAATTGCATCTTTGATTCCGTTTTCACGTCCAAATAAACCTTATACACTGAGCCTCAAGAAGGCTTTGGGAGTCAAAATCCTCCCAGCCTCCAGGCAGCAGCCTCCCAGCCCCCTCACAAATGCAGCCCGGGAAGGCAGGCGAGTTCCCGGGAAAGCAGGCACGTCAAGTCCCGCACACCAGCAAGAAACGGCACAAAGACGGACACCAGCAAGAAACGGCGCAAAGACGGACACCAGCAAGAAACGGCGCAAAGACGGACACCAGCAAGAAACGGCGCAAAGACGGACACCGTGAATTCAACCCAACAAATCTCCCGAGGGTGGTGAGGTAAAAGGAGCCCAGAGGGGCCCCCAATCCGTGAGACCAACATGGGAGAGCCCACTCCTGGGGCCGGCTTACCTCATAGCTCCGAATCACACAGCTCCACTTCTTTTCGACCTCTCCGGGGACAGGTGTGCCTCGGTCCTTAGCTCCACGCGAAAAACAGCTCACGCCGAGGCCTGGTTTGGGATCCCCGTGAGTTTTATGAGCGGTTAGGGAGGCGTGGTCGATGACGTGGGTCGACCCCATTGGCTGAATTGTTGAATTGAATTCACCTGGCCTAGGTGAGCCAATGCAGGTACAGCGCCCACCCAGGCATAGCTCCCCCTCCTGGCTGGAAACCTGAACTTCTGAGCATGCAGTGAGCCACTGCTTCATGAGCCGGTAGCTTGGACCTCTGAGCATGTGTAATAGGCCTGCCAGTCCCTATGCTAGCTCCCTAACAGGTTTTCCAGCCGAAGGTCTGCCTTCTGGAGCTGTTCTACAGAAAGCACTTAGTTCCTGACCCCTACGCATTCGGGGTAATGGATGCCCTCGCTTCCGTGCTTGCTTCTATGTCATTCTGGAATGGTCCTTGTTTCACAGGTCGGCGAGGTCAGGAATTCTGGGCTGGTTGGCTACCAAGCACAAAATAAATAGCCAACAGATTGAAATCTCAACCCCTATATTGGTTTATTATCGACCACACAAACTTGTCTTCTGGAACTTCCCTCCTAAATTTCTGAACCCTTGAACTCCTTGACACATGTACTTGGAAAGCAAGGATTCCAAACTCTGATCACCATATCTGACTGCTCCCCCAGTCCCTCTGCACTGTCAACCAGCAAAGTCGGGCCTCTCCATTTCTCAGAAGCTGCAGATTGTTACGTGACATCACCCTGTGTTTAAATGTTAGTGATTATGCCGTTTAAAAAACAAATGTGTGAGCCAACTGGGGGCAAACAAGACTCGTTTGAAACACCAGCTCTGTCTCCTCTAAGGGCCCGTGTACAACTGCGACAACACAACAGTGGGTCCTGCTGGGTCTCCATTAGCATCTGGGAGGAAGGTTATTTATTACAGGGAATCCTACCTTTGTCCCTTGGTGTTAATTGCAGACTCACTGGGTGACGGATTCACTTTGTCAAACTCCGTTTGGTATTGCTCCATCCCTCCATTATTCTCCCTAATGACAAAAATAATTAACACATTCATATAAAAGCACAGGATGAGGATAGCTTTAATTTATGCATCTAGTTCAGGGTCATCCCTCTTATCAATATATGACAATCTAATGAGGCTTAATTAAAAAGTAGCAGTGAAGCAATTTAGGAAACTGAGGGATTGTCACGAGTCCTGGTTGTGACAGCATGTTTTGTGCACCATGGAAGATAACAGATTTGTCTTCTGTGGTATCTCATATCCATCATCCCCAAACTACCTGCTCTTAGGGGTAGAGAGAGCGAGCTTGTCTTTGAAAAAAGTGCCTGGGTTTGGTAGCTGCTCACAGGATGGCAGGTGTAATGTATTATGAGAACTTAACAAGGCTCTGAGAAGATGGCTATTGGAAGGTCTGGCTGGAGGGCAAGGTCATGGCCCTGAAGGATTCAGGATCCAGAAGTCAAGTCAGAACTGGATGCCAGAGACTTTCTCAATCCAGCCCTCTTTGCCCCTCCCCTAAGGCCAATACATTTCTAAGGGTTATGGATTCTACTTCAGAATCTTTCTCAAACCCAGGGCCCTCTTCACCATTATTGTCTAGACCTGGTCACCTCTTGCCTTATAAATAAAAATATGGGTTTATTGTAAGTCTGGGTCTGTTAGGTTTCTCGGGTGGGAAATGTCTCGGTCCTTGGCTACACACTGGAAAGAAATTCACACCAAAGCCTGGTTGGTAATCCGAGTGGGTTTATATACATGAGAGAAGAAGGTTCCGGCGTTACACTAAACTGAACACGGGCACCCTTATGACACTGCACACTCAGCCCTGCTGAGTGGAAGGCAGAGAAGCAGCTGAAGGGAAGGGGCGGCGGTCTCCAGATTCCAGCCTTTTAAGGGTTTTCAGCTGGGAGGCGTCAATTAAGCTCTCCTGGCTTGGGCTTAGCCCGCATTGGCTTCCAACCTCCTGTAGGGGGCCCCCTAAGCATGGAGAGGAACAACCCCTTGTCTTGCTACCTAACCGGTCTACATTCCTGCATGGCTACATTGAGATGGAACTAGCCCCTTTAGACAGCCTGAGGGGTTCACCAGGAGACACGGGCCCCAGTGTTCCCTGTGACCACCTTAAACCTTAAACTACTGTTGGAGTTTATATTACCTGTGTGGGTCTGTGGGCATGGGACGTTTCCATGCCAGAGACCTGAAATTACACAAATAGGCATCCAGAACAGAACTCATACAGGCTCTAATAAGATGCTCGGATGCTTCTCGCTAGGATGAGAATTTAACGAAGTGTGTGAGCAGTTCAGATCTTGTAAGGGAGAACAGGTCAGTAGGGTATCCAGAGAAGAGAGCAAAGGTCAGGGGAAAGGGAGGGGGCCCACAGACATCTGTGCTCTGTGTTTGGCCACAAGACAAGAAACCGGGTCTCCTTGCAAAAGAAAGCAGAACAGCAAGTCCCTCAGAACTACGACATATTTAAACATGACCTATACAACACTCGGCTCTAGGAGGCGCCTTGGAAAACCATAAAAGCCCTAAAAGAGGGGCAAGGAGGAAGCCCAAGTCTTTGATTTTCCCTGCTGTGCTTTCAGTGTTGAAATGTCTGTGCACGGAGCCTTTGAAATTTCAGAATCAGAGAGTGGATTCACAAGCCAAACTCCTGCTTTATTCTTCAATGCATTTGGGCCCAGCTTCTCCTTGGTGAGACATGTAACAGAAATTCTGGACTTAGGAGCCACTTGGTCCTTGGACACTAGGAGATTTCAGTGGAATCTGAAACAGGGCTCTAACCACCAGCTGGACTGGCCTAGGAAGCCCAAGTATTCATTCTTCCAAACACCAACCTCCCGTTGCTCTTCATCTGCCTGCACCTTGTTCAGCTTTAGTTGTCCGTGGAAGCGTTTGGCACCCATCTGATGCTTCGAAACCCAGAAAGGAGGAAAGGTAAAACTGGGATTCAAATGAAACAGACTTAAGCAGGACCATAGCCAAGATGTGCCCAGGGCTCCTCGCAGCATTTGTCACCTTCATTTCCCTCTTCGGACTCAGACGTGGCAAGGTTCAGAAACAAGCTTTACCAGAAAGAACAGCTGTGAACCCAGCCTGCTTCCAAGTGAGAAAAAGCCCTTTACACATGAGTTCCTGAGGTCAGCCCAGCCCTGTGCGTCCCCACCCCTCCCAGAGTCCCTGGCTCTCTGGCGAAGCATTAAAGCAAGTGGAAGCAGAGATTTGCTCAGAATAAAAAAATCGTTTTTCACAATAGCACGGCACGTTCTGGATGGCAATCACGGCTGCACAAACCATATCCGTCCTCCAGCCATAATGTTGGCGCCTCAGTGACCATGCACATACATTGTGTGGCGAGACTCAGAGCCTATTCCATTTGTGGTCAATTGTTTCCTCCCTCTCCATACTTTGCACTTAGGAGACATGCTCTCTGGAGGTGGTTGAGGCTTGTCTTGTCACCAATAATCATCTCCTACACCTTCCTTTACAGTCACTAATTTGATGTGCTCACTCAAAGAAATGCCAATAATATGAGGTTTCAGAGGAGAGCTCCTAGAGCTCCCCCAGACAACAAGGAGGCCGAGTGTCACCGTCATTATCCTGAGCTGGGAGGGGGCACTAGTGTTCTGGAAGCTGGGGATCCGTCACTGCCTGCCCGCCGCACAGACAGAGCAGGTGCTGGTTATAATTGCTTCTAGACGTCCTGCCATGCTGAGTTGAAAGTCAAACCCGTAAACGCTGCCCGACTACAATAACACTGGAGTACACAGACATTTCTGCATCATTGCTGGGTGAAAATATACTGAGTGGAGTTGGATGAGATGGCAGCAAGTGCCTAAGGAGGGGATGCTGTGGGAATACCAACAAGAGACTGTCAGTCGCCGTTTCCTCCTCTCTTCTGCTTTTCCCCCACTTTCTTTCAGGCCCAAAGGACATGACAAATATGTAAGGAAACAAATTTGTTCATTTTTAGAGGAGTCTCCCACCCCACCCCACCCCACCCCACCCCACCCCCATCCAACTCTGGCCTCCTTTGAGCAAGCCAGTAGAACTTTTTTTTTTTTTTAAACCTGGCTTCTACTATGGCAATTTCCGGAGTTGCTATGTGGCTGTGTTTAAAAGTCGCCTTTGGGATCCAGAGCACAATCCTTGTCACAAAGGCATTCTCCCAGTCCCAAATAGCAATGCGACCTCCTTTCAGAAGGTTGTTCTTGTTTCTGTAGACCCAGAAAGGAGTTCAAGCTGTTGATCTTGACCGTGGTTGTCAAGTCAGCCTCTCATGGGCACCTCATGAGAAGCGGAGCAAACTATGCCAGTCTGTGCTATCACCAGGGCTGGGAAGGGAAGCCAACCGTGGAGGGCCATAGGTCGATGTGTGGATGGAGATAATCAGGTCTTTCGTCCTTATTCTATTTCAGTCTGGAAACATCACTGAAGCCTGCTCAGTGTCATAGCAACACACAAACTTTCACTGACAGTCTGGGGCACATTGGCTGCAAATCGAACCCGGGTCTTCCCGGTGAAAGACGATGAGAGATCTACCACTGAAGCACCGTGACCCTCACCTCAAACCAGGGCAGTCATTTCCCACAGATCTACCAGAGTTCAAACCAGACCACAATGCGTGATGACTGAGATTGCCACCAGAATCTGATACTGATGCAGAAAAAAACCTAACTACCATTTTATTGACTCCCACTCATACCGGCCCAATAGGACAAAGAACTGCCCCTTTGGGGTTTTGAGACTTTAAATCCTTACAGTAGCGGTTCTCAACCTGTGGGTCGCGACCCCTCTGGGGATCAAATAACCCTTTCACAGGGGTCAACCAATTCATAACAATAGCAAAATTACAGTTATGAAGTAGCAATGAAAATAATTTTATGGTTGCAGGTGACCACAACATGAACTGTATTAAAGGGTGGTGGGGACATTATGAAGGTTGAGAACCACTGCCTAACAGAAATAGACAATCTCATATTTCTCCCACGGACGGGCTAGTCAGTTCAAACCCCCGACCTTGCGATTAGCAGCTTAATGCACAGTCCACTACACCACCTGGGCTCCTAATGCTATAATAAGAGATACTATTGTTAGATCTCTCCTGGGAGAGATATACCTCAGGCCTTGGCTTCGCGCGAGAAAGAATTCAATTCGAAGCCTGGATTGTGATCCAACTGGGTTTTTTGAGAGAAGAAGTTTCAGGTTTACACAGGCACCTCGGGGCCCCTCACGGGGCACAGCCTACCTAGAAGCTGCTGGAGAGAAAGTCACTCAGTGGGCTCCGGGATCCTGCCTTTTTTTCTTTTTAAAAAAATCGTTTTATTAGGGGCTCATACAACTCTTATCACAATCCATATATACATCAATTGTGTAAAGCACATTTGTACATTCATTGCCCTCATTATTCTCAAAACATTTGGTCTCCACTTAAGCCCCTGGCATCAAGTCCTCATTTTTCCCCTCCCTCCCCGCTCCCCCATCCCTCAAAAAACCTTGATAATTTGTGAGTGGTGATACTGAGAGGGTTGTGGGAGGGTGGATTGGAAAGAGGGAACTGATTACAAGTATCTACATGTGACCTCCTCTCTGGGGGACAGACAACAGAAAAGTGGGTGAAGGGAGACATCGGAGCGGTCAAGATCCTGCCTTTTCAATTCCTCCATAGGGAGGCATGGTTGACGGTCATGGTCAACCCCAATGGCTGGATTGAATTCACCTTGCCCAGATGGGCCAATCCAGGTGTAATGCCCACCTAGGTGTACCACCCCTTCCTGGCCGGAAGTTTGAACCTGAGCATATGTAATGGATGACCCAGTCCCTATGCTAAACCACCTAATAGTATTTGCAAGATGCCAAGCACCGTTCTAAGCTTTTTGTGTATAATAATTCAATTATTCCACTTAACAAGCCTATGTGTGGACTCTATTTGGCCTCCTTTTACAGATGAAAAATCAGTGGCACAGGATGATAAAGTCATGAGCCTAGGACCACACAGTGAGGAAGTGGGAAGGAGAGATTTGGACCCAGGCTGCAGAGCCCATGCCTTGGGTGCCTACAGCTGCCATGTAGGACACAGAAAAGCATGGAGCAGACTCGGCGTAAGACATTAGGGAGTTGGGAGGACTGTAGCATGGATGTATGTGCTATGACTTCATGAGAGTAGCTGCTACTCAGATCCAGAAGAGAATACAAGCCTTTTCCAAAAATTATTTTTGCCAAGAGAGGGTGGAAAACTGCATCTTGTGCGAAATCCCCCCAACCTGCACATGTGCATAGCTATTTCAGAAGGTTCCAAACAATGTGTGCTGTGCGGCAAACCAAACTGAGCTCAGGGGGAGCTGGTCTGTGGGTTATGTTAGCCAGAAAGTGAGCAGTTTGAACTCACCAGCCACCACTCCAAGGGAGAAAGAGGAGGCTTTCTGCTCCCATGGACTTACAGCCTTCGAAGAGGCAGGGAGCATTTCCATGCGTCCTATGATTAGGATCTCAGAGGGTGAGGGTGGAGTTGGTTGAGACCTGTCTTCAGGGCATTTCCCAGAAGGGCTTCCTGCAGTGGCTCTGCCATCAGGAATGTCTGATGACCTTGAGGGCAGCAAAGTCCTAAACACACTCGGGCAGTGGTTCTCAACCTTCCTAATACAGGTCCTCTTGTTGTGGTGATGCCCCCCTCCCCCAACCATTAAATGATTTTCTTGCTACTTCATCACTGTAATTTTGCTACAGTTATGAATTGGGTGAGCCCTGTGAAAGGGTCATATGACTCCCAAAGGTGTCGCAACCCACAGGTTGAGAACCACTGCACTAAGTGTTCCCCTCCCAGACAGCCCTACCAGTGTCTGGTGTGCATAGTTCTGTGAGGTGAGAGAAATGGACTTAGTGTCTGCTTCTGGTGACAGTTGATGTGGGTGGGCTTTCTCCCTATGTCAAATCCCTCTCAAGCCATTTGTCACCACAACAGAGGGAGCCATGCACAAAAAAGCAAGAAGAGGATGCAGCACAGCAGGACAGCAAGCAGAACAAAGATTGAATAAGCACAATTCACTTCAATCATGAATCGGGTGCCCTTGAGATGTGAGGAAGACCCCAGTCTAGTGACATTAGATCAGGTTTAGGGATTGAGTGAAGCGACCCCTCTTGGCTCCCCTCAGCCCCTATTTTGCTTTCCCATTGACCCTGACCCTTGCATCGTGATTGGTCCTTATTCCAGCATGATGGTTGGTTTCATAACCACGGCATATGGGAATGTGTTAGTCGATAGGTTATACAGGCACAGCCTCTGGAATGGGTAAGTGAGGAGGCGATTTGGGCTCGCTCATGCAGACCTCTAGTTGTCCTTGACATGCCTGGTAGAATGGATCATGTGAAGTGATTTGAGATCGGCGTTGAGATCTGATAGGTCATGCAGACTTCTAGCTGTTCCTGGCAGTACCCTATTTTAAGGAAACAGAATGTTTGGCGTTTAAGTCGTATTTGAGCTTAAATTTTGAGCAATAGGCTGTGGCTCACAGTGAGAGTCTATGTGGAGACCCTACATCCATTTTGAGGGGCCACAGATTCAGCCACCATTGAGTTCTTTCTTACTGCTGACTGGCAGTGGAAAGCTTGTCCCTCAAGCAGTGTGCTTGCATCCACTCCCCGGGCCACACTCAACGATATACGGTAGTGTGCACATCCCAATGAAGGTCCCGCTCATGCTCTCACAGGCCCTCCTGAAACTCCATGAGTTGATCTGTCTTCAGTCACAATTTTGTGACAAAGTTGTTTGTTTTCTATGTCTTATTTAAGTTTTCAGGAGCCCAGGTGGTAATGCTGGATAGTGTTGGACTATTAAGAGCAAGGTCGCTGGTTCAAAGCCACTAGTCATTCCACAGGAGAAAGATGAGGTTATTGCTTCCTGTAAAGGTAGCAACTTCAGGATCCCTACACAGAGTCACTATGAGTCAGAGTCAGCAGGACAGAATGGGTGTCATTTTATTTAAGTCACTGTGGCTGTGGGTCCTTCCGACACCATTGTGGCCTCATGCGGATGCTCTCCTTCATCCAGAACAGCAGTTTGTGCCTTTTTCTTGTGTAAAACTTAGCAAAGGAGTTCCTAATAAAATATAGTTGGATTGGGAGTCTTTCCCCCCTCAAAACAAAGTAAATACAAAAATAGAAACGAGACTATGGTGCCAATAACCAGTTGGAGAGTTGAGAGAGCTGAACTCTCAATCCTGATAGAAACCCATTGTGACTGAGCACCTGCTCAAGGTCATCCACAGCCTATGAGGTTGAGCCTATGTGTTGGGGAGTAATTGTGTACATAAAGTTAACCATTTCTCTTTCTAAAGATTCTGTCTAAAGCTTACTTTAAATAATAAGTTTTCCCCTGGGCTAGGTAAAGTTCAGGGAGTTTAACCCCCTAGTATCCACCCCCTCTCAGCATTCATCATGTTAGGCCAGAGGAGGCAAATCACACCCACTACCCAGGGAGCACTGCTTCCAAAAGCACATTGCCTGTGCCGGGGCAGAGGGGAGGTACCCGGACCAGAAATGCTGACAGAGTGGAACCAGAGAGCTCAGCCCCCAGCTTCCCGAGGGAGCAGCTGTGATGGTTCACTTCTGGATGAATATGTTTAAGCAAAGGCCAAGGGCATGACTTGGGCAGCACGAAAAGCAGATGTGCAGAGGTTGTTCACTGCATTCCAGAAGTTCACACACTCTCCGGAGGCTCCTTGGCTCAATGGCAGGAAGTCATTGGTGGCTTCCACCTTCAATCCCAAAAGGTCACTGCCGTCCAGTGGATTCCAACCACAGTGACCCTGTATGGAGTTTTCAAGACTGTAAATGTTCATGGGAGCCAGCAGTCTCATTGTCCCCCTTGGGACAGGGAGCTAGCAGCCCGTTTTGCCACCAGGGCTCCTTCCTCTCTAATTCTGGATCCAGTCCCTCTGAATATCCTGCCCTGCCCTTGTCTAGGCTTCTAAAATGCGTTCCACGCTGCTTATGTTAGTCTGGGTGCATTCGAGAAACAAATCCACAGAAACACGTATGTATAAGAGAGTTGTATGTAAAGGGTGAGTGCACATCAAGAAAACATGCTCACATGTGCTTATGCACCCGCTTTGTCTTCAGCGATCATGTTGGTGTAGGCTGGTGTGCTTTTTCCATGTGGACTTTGTTGTTTCTTATCTACATGGCCCCCTGTTTATCTTCCAGCCTTTAAGACCCCAGACGCTATATGCTTTGATAGCCGGGCACCATGGTGCTTAACTACTACACCACCAGGGTTCATTAGCATGTGACTTATCTCCTGTCATTCACACTAGATGCTCAAAATAGCAGGAGACCAGGTTTCTCCTTTGTGGCCACACCAGGTACTGACAGAACCAAGAACAGAGACACAGTTATATATCTTGACTATCATTTGCATATTATATGCCAGGAATCCCTAGGAAGTGTCTTGGAATTGTTCTACTCTGGTTCAAATTTCACACACCCTCCCAGTTTCCATACTGACTCTGCCAAACCCCTAGTAACTGATTTGCACCTCCTATCAACTTGGAGAAAACACCCTAGGCATGATATAGAAGTGGACATGCTTGGTACCCAGAAAACCTGTTCAGTGTTTTGAGGGCGGCTCAGCAAACAAAATGGGCACAGTGATTAAGCATTCAGCTGCTAACACAACACTCAACTCTGTAGTGGTTCTGCAAGAGAAGGATATGGTAGTTGACCCCCCCAAAAGAGTTACAAACTTGGAAACCCTACAGGTATTTGTATAGGGTCGCTATGTGTTCCAATTGAGATGATTGTCATAGGTTGGGTTTGGTTCAACCCGTCTTACTGAGGAGACTCCTTCTTTACACGCAATCAGTTACTTTAGAGGAAAAAGACATGCCTGTCCCAGAACAATCCAAGGACTGGTAAAGGCAACACCCACAAAGACACTCCCTCTGCCTGCCTAACTCTAAAATGCTGCCCATAAAACACTCTGCCTGGTAATATCTGGGCAGCACACTGGGAAGGTGCAGCAAATGTGTGTTGAATGTATGAGGCCATTTCATAGTTTGGTTGCACGATCAGGGTGTCTGTCATAAAGCCCATCTCTTTGACTCCACCTCTCAGCAGAGATGAACACAAGCTTCCCGTTTTTTGCTCGGCAATGTCCTTGTCAAATAAAAGTTCCTTGTAGATCAGTAACTTGCCACAGAGCAAAAGATATGGGAAGAGGCTCATCTTTCTCCTGGCTATGAAATAGAATGTCAAGCCCCTCCCTTCAACACACACACACACGCACGCACACACACACACGCGCACACACACACCCCTGCCTTACAACTACATTCGGTTGATTAGCAAACAAAGCTCTACAACCCAACTATGTGTTTTTCTTCTCCAGAGGAATGACGGACTTATATACCCTGCATTGTCTTTTTTTTAATGGAATTGCCCCAGTTCTCCTCACCTTTCCTTAGATAGTGCAGTGAACTATTAGATGACTGCAGGTATTGAAAACTAGTATTGATTTCCAGTTTGTGTCACCTTTGGCTTTTAGCACCCTCCACTTCTCTAGTAAGCTTTCCATTGCTTTGGGGAAATTTTCTCTCTCTGAATTTATTATGTGAGGGTGGTAGTGTAATAATCAATGTGCCTATGGAGGACTATCCTTCATGACCTAAACTCATTAAGGGGTAGTGCCTGATGGAGCATCAGGTTGGAGGAAGGCCTATTAACAACCTGCATTATACAGATGACACAATTTTGCTGAAAATGAGAAGGACTTGATTCACGTGCTGATGAAGATGAAGGATTAAAGCCTTCAGTTTGGATTATGACTCAATGTAAAGAAAGCCCAGACCCTCACAACTGGACCTATTGATAACATCATGATAAATGGAGGAAAGATCAAAATTGTCAAGGATTTTGTCTTGCTTGAATCCACAATCAATTCTCATGGAAGCAGCAGAGAAGAGAACAAATGACACATTTCACTAGTCAAATCTGCTACACGAGACCTCTTTAAAGTGTTGAAAAGCAAGAGATTACTTTGAGGACTGGGGCGGGTTGACCCAGGCCATGGTATTTTCAACTGTCTCATATACATGTGAAAGTTGAAACCTGAATAAGGAAGACCAAAGAAGAATAGATATATTTGATTAGTAGTGATGTAAAAGAGTAATGAATGTACCATGGACTGTCAAAAGAACAAACCCATCTAACTTGGATGAAGTACAGCCAGAATGTTCCTCAGGGCAAGGATAATGAGACTTCGCCTTAACTTTGACATGTTGTCCGGAGAGATCAGTCCCTGGAGCAGGACATCGTGTTCTGGAAAGTAGAGGGGCAATGAAAAAGAGGAAGGCCCTCAACAAATGGGATTGACACAGTGGCTGCAACAATGGGCTCAAACTTAAAAACAACGGTGAGAATGGTACAGGACCGGGCAGTGTATGACTTTGTTGTATGCATGGTCACAATGAATCCAAACCCTCCCTATGACACTGAACAACAACAACAACAACAACAACAACAACAACAACAACAACAACAACAACCTGACTGAATCCTCTAGGAGGACTCTTGAATGTGAGAAAAATGGAACGAAGCCAGAGGAAGGATTGGAGGATGTCTTAAGTTCCTGTCTTAATCTCCTTAACCAAAAATTATCCAACAAGTCAGTAGCCTTAAAACACTTTTCCCCCTGCTTTGGAGCTTACAGGTTCAAATTTGGGGTGCGACTCTAGGTCAGGGTCCTTCTTTGTGGATACCAGAAAGTTCCTTGGCATTCCTCGCTATCTTTCTCCCCGTACTGTGTGTTACTGGGTCTATCCTGGCCTTTAACTCAGAAGTGTTTAGGTTTAGGCTCAAGCCTATTCTCATATGGCCTCATTTTTTTTTAACATTTTATTAGGACTCATACAACTCTTATCACAATCCATACATATACATACATCAATTATATAAAGCACATCCGCACATTCCCTGCCCCAATCATTCTCAAAGCATTTGCTCTCCACTTATGCACTTTGCATCAGGTCCTCTTTTTTTTTTCCTCTCTCTCCCCGCTCCCCCCTCCCTCATGTACCCTTGGTAATTTATACATTGTTATTTTGTCATATCTTGCTCTATCCCGAGTCTCCCTTCCCCCCCTTCTCTGCTGTCCATCTCCCAGGGAGGAGGTCACATGTGGATCCTCATAATCAGTTCCCCCTTTCCAACCCACTCACCCTCCACTCTCCCAGCATCGCCCCTCACACCTTTGGTCCTGAAGGTATCATCCACCCTGGATTCCCTGTGCCTCCAGCCCCCATATGCACCAGTGTACAACCTCTGCCCTATCCAGCCCTGCAAGGTAGAATTTGGATCATGGTAGTTGGGGGGAGGAAGCATACAGGATCTGGGGGAAAGCTGTGTTCTTCATCGGTACTACCTCGCACCCTGACTGACCCATCTCCTCTTCTAAACCCCTCTATGAAGGGATCTCCAGTGGCCATACGGCTTCATTTATATTACAAAAGAACTCTCTTCTTTTCAAACAGGATCATGTCCACCAAGGTTCAAATTTCTCACATATTTTGAGGGGGCTACAGATCAATCCATAATGGTTCTTTTGGGTAGCTGTAACAAATGGCTACCAATCGAGTGACTTAAACAGCAGGCATTTGTTCTCTCACTTTTCTGAAGGACAATGGGTTAAAATTAAGGTGTGGGCAAGATTCATTCCTTCTGAGAACTCTGAAGGAGAATCAAAGTAGCCTCTCTCTGCTTCCGGTCACTGCTGCTAATCCTTGATATTTCTTGGCTTATAGATGCACTGATCCAATCTCTGCCAGTGTCTTCACACGGGGTCTCTGTGTGCCCACTCCTCTTCTTATAAGAACACACCAATCAGTGCATGTAGTATCCATCTGAAATCTAAACCCAGAAAGATGGAGCTCTTGAAATACTTATCTAAGCACATCTGCCAAGACCTCCTCTCCAAGTAAGGCCATAGCCTCAGGTCCCATGTGAACATGAATGGGTGTGTGTGAATGTGATTTAATGTACTACAGAGGGCACGCTTTGGCCTCAGGAGGAGTGTTTCGCCATTACCTGCTTCACAGCCCTGAGATTGCCCAGGCATTTGCCACATTTTCTTGTCTTCCCAACATTTATCCACCATTAGACCTTTTCCCCTAAGTTAGTCAAGCATCAGTTTCTGTCACTTGTGATCATGACCCTCCCTCCCGCCCAGGTCACAAATTTAAAGTGACACAGGCAGTTTCTTTAATGGGCACTATGTTATCCTGACTAGCAAGCATTGCTAAGGAGGGAGGATGAATCAGGGAGAACCCGCTTGCTTCATCTAGCTTCGGGGCAGTCCACAGAGGATTGATCCCTGAGCCACTAACGAATTTTGCAACTGTCACAGAACAATGCAAATAAGTAAGATCCACATCTAATGAACACCATCATGAGGTCAAACTGTGTGTAAATAAATGCCTGTTTCAAAGAGTGAGTAAATCCTAAGGTAAGGAGTGACAGGGCTTTGTTGCCAGTATGTTAACCAACTGCACCACCCAGGGACTCCTCCATGTGACTAAAGAATTTCTTAAGGACTTCCCCCACAGACCCAAACCAAAACCAAATCCACTGCCATGGGGTTGACCTCATATATGGCACAATAGACTGGCTCTGCTGATTTTCAGAACTGCACATCTTTACGGGAGCAGAAAACCCTCATCTTTCTCCCAAGGAGTAGCTGGTGGGTTTGAACCATTAACTTTGCCATTAGCAGCAGCCCAACTCTTAACCCAATATACCACCAAGAGTGGTTCAATTTGGAAAAATAGTATGTGATCACCTATCTATGAAGGGAAACCCCTCTCATAGAGTGCACTTACACAAATGAGAAAGAAATGAGTCCCCAAATGCCCGTCTTAATCAACAATCTGGGGAAGGGTGTTCTGGGAAGCAGCTTTCAAATGTGCCTGGAGATTATAAAATTAATCAACCTAATCCCTGTTTTAAAGAGCCCTGGTGGTACAATGGCTAAGGACTGGGTGGCTAAACAAAAGGCTGGTAGTTTGAACCTACCCATGGGCTCTAAAGGGGAAAAGACTTGACGAGCTGGTCCCATAACGATCTCAGCCTAGGACACCTTTGGGGGCAGTTCTACTCTGTCCTGTAGGGTCACTATGAGCTGACATCAACTTAAAGACACACAGCACGTTTGACTCTACGTCATTTGTTGATAGAGTTTGTGCAGAGCATTCTGAGTAGAAAACAGACTCAGGGGCATCTGACATCAACCAGCAACAGTCTCTTTCCTTGAGAAAGACTGTGGAAAGGGATGAAGAGGGAGCTTCCAAAAGCGTGTGGAAAAATGATACGAAAAAATAATGGAATTTTGCCATGAGCTTTTTGAAGCTCTCTTCATGAGAGCTAGTCCTCCATGGAGGTTTCTAGAAAAGTGAAACATGAAGGAAGAGGCTGGTAAGTCCCACTGAACAATTCCAGGGGAGCTTGGGTCTTGACTCAGAGTACTTGAGCATTCTGGCTTATTCCTCAAAGTAGCAAATCAGACTAGACCAGGTTCTGAGACTCAGGGAAGGCAAATAAGACACACCAGGCCCATGATTCAGACTTATGGGGAAAGTCACACTGGAGAGGGAAGGCCTCTTTACCTTGTGTGCCTGACAAGTGTCTCATTTGCATCATCTAAAACCCAGCCCTGGAAAAAAGGCTTACAGTACCAGCTTCAAACTTGTATTTGAATCTTGTCTCTGTCACTTATTAACTTAGCCACCTTAAATCCCTTCCTCTAGTTTTCCATCTGTAAATGAGGCACAGTTCCAATCATAGGGCCTTCAGTAAATGGCTATTATTAGCTAGGCATGCACTCCTGTGATCTAGGCGAGAGTTCTCAGCCAGGTTTTTGTGGGAGCTTGTTCTTCAGGGTATTGTCATAGATGAGTGTGTCACCCAGATTCCTCTCAGGGCCAAGAGACTGATTTCCCCAGCTGCCGAGAGAGCCACTGATAGAAAAGGTCCCAGCTGTCTGGCCCCTATCAGGATTGCCTCAGCTGATGAGAGCTCATCCAAGGTCTGCTCCTTCCCCAAACTAACCTTCATCCAACGACTTGTCAATGTAGGGGTATAAATGGCATAGTGGAGGCATTTGACCCCCCTGTAACTTCACAAAAGGCAATGGAGGAAAATCAAGATAAACAGCCCAAGGCTGATTCCTATGAGACAGAGATCAAAATGCCTCCGCCCTCCTTTCTTTTCACAGTTTCTGACACCAACCATCCCTACCATGACACTCTCTTCTTCTCTGCTGGGTTTGATAATCCTTAAGTGGCAATGGCCACACAGAACTCGCAAACAATACTTATGTTTCTGGGGTTAATTGGGGACCTAGCAGGTGACAATTCAGGATCAGAAATGACTGGGGATATAGTTCTTCCAGTCAGGACAGTCTCTTCCAAGTGGTGCCCAGAGGCAGAACTTTTTCTGGTCCTTGGCCTCTGCCCTGCAGCTCCTTTACCTCTGCTCTGCTTGGGACCGTGTGCAAAGTTCTTTCAGCTCTGCTGATAAGTGCGTTGAGGCAGCCCGCTTTGTCTGGAAGCCTTGGCCCAAAGACACTCAGCTTTCTCATTCTGTGTGCTGGTGAGCTCCCTGTTCTGGGGTCTTGGTGCTGCTGCCTCTGCTTCCATGAGCTATTTATCTGCCACTGTTTTTCATTGTCTCCTGATGCATCCAGTGTCAGGGATCTCTGTCTCCTGGACAGAGGTGGTGCTCAGAGTAATAATCCTGGGTCCAAAGAGCACACTCCACTGCTGGCTCGTCTTTCTCGGTGCTCTTGAAACTCCACTTTCTGTTTCTGAGTTAACTCACCCAGGATGACCATACCGACCAATCCCCACATTAGCGGTCTACAGGTCTTATTTGAATGGTCTCACCTCTTCGAGGATGCCATGCACTTTACTGATATTATTAGCATGCTATCTACTTCCCTCGGTGGCATAGTTCCACCCTGTCATTGGTAGGAGTTACAAAGACTATAGCTAGAGGAGAACTAGTAAGCAATTCGCTGCAACGTATTAGGCTACAAAGTCCCAGGCTACTGGTCACCACTTGGCCAGGTCCCAGTTACAGAGCTCCCTGTGATGGCTCCTTTTGCATATCAATGTGGTGAGGCTATGGTGCCCAGTTTTTTTGTCAAACAAGCATTCATCTATTTGCTCTTGTTTTTTAAACATTTTATTAGGGGCTCATACAACTCTTATCACAATCCATACATATACATACATCAATTTTATAAAGCACATCTGTACATTCTTTGCCCTAGTCACTCTCAAAGCATTTGCTCTCCACTTAAGCCCTCCGCATCAGGTCCTCTTTTTTTGTCCCCTCCCTCCCCGCTCCCCCTCCCTCATGAGCTCTTGATAATCCACAGATTGTTATTTTGTCATCTCTTGCCCTTTCCGGAGTCTCCCTTCCCCCTTTCTCTGCCGTCCATCTCCCAGGGAGGAGGTCACATGTGGATCCTTGTAATCAGTTACCCCTTTCCAACCCACTCACCCTCCACTCTCCCAGTATCACCCCTCACACCCCTGGTCCTGAAGGTATCATCCACCCTGGATTCCCTGTGCCTCCAGCTCCCATATTCACCAGTGTACAGCCTCTGCCCTATCCAGTCCTGCAAGGTAGAATTTGGATCCTGGTAGTTGCGGAGAGGAAGCATCCAGGATCTAGGGGAAAGCTGTGTTCTTCATTGGTACTACATCGCACCCTGACTGACCCATCTCCTCTCCTAAAGCCCTCTATGAGGGGATCTCCAGTGGTCGACATTTAGGCCTCTGGTCTCCACTCTGCACTTCCCCCTTCATTCTCTATGGTATATATATCCATATACACACAGATATATATATATTCTATTTTTTTGCATGATGCCTTATACCTGGTCCCTTTGGCACCTCATGATCGCACCGGCTGGTGTGCTTCTTCCAGGTGGGCTTTATTGCTTCTGAGCTAGATGGCCGCTTGTTCACCTCATCTATTTGCTCTTATGAAGGAGTGGGTCTCAAGCAAAATAGAATACCTTCCATAATGTGGGAAGGGGTAAACCTATCAGCCAAAGGCCTTCAGCACACCCTAGGGTGTGTTCTGACCATTCTTATTCTTGTCTTTTCCCATCACCTAACCTATGAATTTTAGGATGAACATCTACAGAGCTCTTTAGGCTGTTGCCTGACCTATGAATTTGGAACTTGCCATTCCCCTATGTGAGCCAATTGCTAGAAATAAGCCTCACTCTCTGGGGCTCTGGTGTCGTAGTGGGTGGCCCTTTGGGCATCCAACAGCAAGGACATCAGTTTGAAAACACCAAGGGCTCCTTGAGGGAAAGATGAAGCTTCGTAATCTCCTGAAGAGTTACAGTCTCCAACGCCCAAAAGGTCAGTTCTATACTGTTTTACACAGTCACTTTGAGTCCACCTTGATGGCAATGAGTGGCCGGTGCAGTGGTTAACCATAGGAGCCCTGGTGGATATATCGATATCTCCAGTTACAGCTATATAACTGGTTTGGTTTCTCTAGGGAACACTGACTATGACACTCTCCATAGGCAGGGCTGAGACCTCTGTTGAGATTTCCCTCTTGTGCCCTTCCTTGATTCCCCCCACAGGTGCTTATTCCCTGAGCATTCCTCAATAAATGTCAGGAATCCAGAGCTAATTCCATCACAGGGTCTCCTTCTTCCAGCGAGTCTGAATGGCTTCCGGGGAGTATGAACTGCAGTCTCCATCCAACTTCCTCCTTCTATTTCTATGATCTGGATCTTATTTGGGGCTCATTTGGTTGTAAACAGGCAAAGAGACCAATACTTGGAAGAGAGAATCCTAGGAAAATGGAAAGGTGGGGAGAACAAGAGGACAGCTGGCTCTGTCGACGGTTCCTGACCACCACTGGCATGTTCCTGTGTTCTTTGTGTCTGTCTCTCAGGGCACATGCTGTAATCTCGCAACATAGACCGCCTCCTCCACATGGCGGGACATGTGCTTCTGAATTATGCTTCTTAGATGCCAGGCCACTTGCAAAAGCGGGACTATCTTTTTTTGTTTTTTGGTTGGAAATGCTCCAGAAAAAGCGTCTAGTTGACCCATCTTATGTAAGTGTCTCCACTGGGCCAATGAAAACAGCCTTGTGACCATATTGAAATGTGGTGTCTTCCCCAGGGAACTGATGTTTCAGCCAGTGAGGTAGTTCACAGGGACAGATAAGAAAGGGGGTTGGGACAGATTAAAATAATAATAATGTCTATTTGCAAAGAATAGGGCCTTATTATTTTTCGGATGCCCCCATCTGAACACCCTACCACTGAATATAGGCAGGAGGTAGGGCCCACCTGTCACTCAAGCAGCTAAAAATGTACAGCACTTGCTGTAGCAGCTGCTAATGTGCCCATGTATTAGCACTTGGCACCCACCACTCCCATAAATGCCAATGGTCTCACAGGAAGCACATGTAACTCCCCACACAGGGAACAGTCATTGAGCAGACAGGGGAGTTGACATCCTCCAGAACTTAATGCCACTTTAACCAATGACACATGGGGATAGGTGGAGCCACACTCCAGTTCCCTCAGCCTTTGGGTGGGACAACTACAAGAGGATTTATACTGTCTCTGGGAACCTACTCAATGACATTTCTTTATCGGCCCCTTCCCTTTGCTCTATCAGTATTACCCTTCTCTACTGGCCCTTCCTGGAGGCACCTCCCAAGGAAACAATAGTCTAGCTGCCATTCCAATTCTAGTGGATTCCAATTCTTGGTGACCGCATTCATGTGAGTCAATCAGAACTGTGCTTTCTGCAGATTCTTTCTCTCCCCTTTTTAAGAGTAGTTTTAAGGACACTGTGAAAGCTTCCCACCATCCAGTTCCAGAACATTTTCATCGACCCTGCAGCCATTAAGCAGTCATTCCCCATTGCCCCTCCCGCCCCACCCTGGGAAACCACCAATCTACTCTATGGCTCTACGGGATTTACCTGTCCAGCATTTTTGCTCTAAATGGACTCACAATACATGGCATTTGGTGTTTGGCGTCTTTCACTTCATGTCTTGCGTTCACCTGTGTTACAGAGTCTGTCCGAATCAAAGGCCTTAGTTTTCTTGTGGCAGACTATATGTATATCCCACTTTGTGTAGATCATATTTTCTCTATTCTTCTACTGATGGGTATTGTTGGCTTATTGTTTACCTTTTGCCCATAGTGATTAGTGCAGCATCCATCTGGGTACTCGTCTTTCATTCTTTTAGATATGCACTTGGGAATGGACTCCCTGGATCAGCTGGCAAGGGTTCATGACCAAGTGGGTTATGTTGGGCTGCTAACCGTAAGGCCAGCATTTTGGACCCTTTAGCTACTGCGAGATAGAAATGCTCTCATAATGATCCACAGCCCCCCAGACCCACCAGCCGCAGTTCTACTCTGTCCTTTCGGGTTGCTGTGAGTCAGAATCGACTCGATGGCAGTGGTAGTGATGAAGCCAGCGACTTGAGAGTGGAACCAGGGACCGTGGAGAATTCTGGCAGTAGCCATGGTGTCCTCACTACCCAGATGCCAGCAGCCACCAGTGAACAAAGGAGGCACAAGCAAAGTTCTCGCTGACTTCATGCTGGCGACCCGGCTGCCCCTGCTTCCTCAAATGCCATTTCCTCAGCTTTACTGGCAAGGGGGTGTACTCCCTATTATCATGTCACCAACTCTTTCAATGGTCCACCTAGCCAGGTGTGATTCCAGACACTCACTGTGCAGCCACCATCAGCGAAGGTGGCTGCCCACCTCATTTGTACACATGCAAAGAATGTGATCATTCTTGGCACTGGTGTCCTTAGTCATCCTGGTTGGTATATTTACATCCTTGGGGAGCTGGGTCAGTGAGCAAGCGCTTCTCAAGGTGCCCATATGATCTGTTTACTGAGAGTGCCAGCCCAAGGATCTGACTTGCCACCCACAGTGAACGCACCTCTGAGGCAAAGGGGAAGGCTTCTTTCTAACTGGGAGACCAGCAGGTCTTCTGCAGACATCACTCCCCTGCAGCACTCTGATCCGAGGCCTTTCATATTCCAAAGAGCAGCATTAAGATTCCCATCTGTCACCCCGTCAGACTCACATGTGCGAATTCTCTTTTCAGAGCAAGACAGCCAATGCAGTGAGCTGGGTAAAGGGGCAGTCTCACTCTGAGGAGACTCAGCCAGGAGTGTAGGGACAGGGAGTGAAATGTGCAGCTTCCAGCTGCCACCCAAGCCTCCTTAGTGCAGTGGCATGAGAGCAAAGAGATAGTCCTTTGTGACTCTTTGACCTCTTTCCTGGCCTTGGTGGAATTAACACTGCTCAGTGCTAGTCTCTTGTCAATATATGGAAAAGATAGCTCAGAAAAGAATAGAGTTAAATAAGAGCAGGACAGAGTAAGGTGGCTTCATGGTGTTGCATTTGTGTGTCTCAGAGCCCATCCTGGCTCACAGTGACCCTCTGTGACAGAGAAGAACTGTTCCACAGATTTTTCTAGGCAGAATTTTAAGGAAATGTACCTAGCAGCACAGTGGTTGCATGTGCGGCTGTAACAGAGAGACTGGCAGTTTGAACTCACTGATCCCCATCGAGAGAGTGAAGACGTGACTGCCTGCTCCCATGAAGACTCCTATCCTGTTGTTGTCTGTCCATTTGTGGTGCTGTGGTGAGTTGTGTGTTACTGTGATGCTGGAAGCCACGTGACTGGTATTTCAAATGCCAGCAGGGTTACCTCAAGTGAAGAGGTGTCAGGGAAACTTCCAGGCTATGAACAGAATACAAAGAAGGTTTCCACTGCCCACTTCAGAGGAAGTAGCCGCTGAAAACCCTTACACTATAGCACAGTGTGCCTTTCCTTCCCGTCACAGGGAGTCAGAATCGCCTCAATGGCACATAACAACCAACAACACCTTTGAGGAGGGAAATCTCCTTCAGTAGGGCTGGGTGAGTTTAAACTGGGTGGCTTCTTGGTTAGCACTTGAGCTCTGAATCATCTCACCACCAGGGCTACCATCTTCATGATGCAGGCAAATAAAACCATCTTGGTCCTGCTCGGTATTGCCAGCGTCAGCATGCTCTTTCTCCCATAAGCACATGTCTGGTGGTTGGACCACAGCAAACCCGGTTGACACTATTTCCTCATCACCCCGTGTGTGTCAGAGTAGAAGTGAACCATGAAGTTTTCTTTGATTAAAAACATTTTTATTGTGATTTGGGTGAAGGTTTAAGAGCAGCTCAGCTGTCCATTGAGCAACGCATACACATTTTGTTTCATGTCATTGATAGCAATTCCCACAATGTACCATCACTTCCCCCACATCTTCTTGTTTCTTGTCTCCAAGCTTCCTTCATTCTCAACTTTTTTGAACTTCGTTCTTGGGGGAATGCTGTCTTTTGATCTCATGTGATCTATTATTCTACGGTATTTGTATGTCTCTAATGTCATTGTTCCCATTATAGACCTGTCTATTGTTTGGTTGAACATCGAGCCATGATGAGTTCAGTTCTAGACCTGCAGGGTAACTAAGCACCATAGTCTTGCAATTTCACCAGCCTTTATCCAAACAGTAAGCTTGGTGTTTTATCATGTGTGGGAAGCCGTAGCTCTCGCGAGATGTGGGAAGCCACAGCTCTCGTGATGTGGGTGGCCGCAGCTCTCGCCGCCATTACTAGATGGCGCCGGGCAGTCAGGGCGGTGGTCCAACTAAGTGATAAACAACCACTTAGCGCATGCGCGATGCTGAGATGACGTAGTCATAACTCCACCCTGGAGTATGCAAACGAAGGTTCTGGCGAACTCACCAATCAATGCATGAGGTTTTGGCAAATGCACCAATCAGGGCACAGCACGTCCCAATAGAGCATATATAAGCAGCAGTAGTTTGGGGTTTCGGGGTCTTTTACCGCATTATGAAAAATTAAATGCTTGTGGAAGAATCCTGTTGTGGTGCGTCTTTTCTTGCTGGCGAGACCTGGCACGCGACAATCATGATTTTGAGTTTTGCCCCACATTTCCCTTCTACTCTAATCAAGCCCTTCTAATGTGATCTCTTTCATAGCAGTCGATAGTGAGAGCTAGGCACCATCTAGTTCTTCTGGTCTCCAGTGGTGGAGGGTGATCGTTGCTTGAGTCACTAGTCATTGATTCATTGTGCCCAATCAGTTCTCCTCTTCTGCTGTCCTCTGGATGGGGAGAGACCAACTCTTGCCCCTTTCCTGATTGCTCAGGAACTTTGAAAATCCCAGAGACGATGGTCCTGATCCCCCAGCCTCAACAACTCATTCCCTCACAGTTTTTGCATGTCTCAGAGATTTTTTTCCACCCCCACCCCGTTTTATGACATTGGTCCCTGTATGCTCCACCATATACCTGGATCTATTTAACAACCTAGGTCAATACATTCTATAAACTTTTCAATGGCCGAGGATTCTGAAGAAGATTGCCAGGCTTCTCTTTCACAGCTCCTCTAAGTGGGTTGGGAATGACAACTTTTCCCTTAATAGCAGAGCTCATTAACTGTTTACACCCCTAGATATTCTTACTCTTAGAAAACTCACTGCCATCGAATCCATGCTGACTCACAGCCAACTTATAGGGCAGCGTAGAACTGCCCCTGTGAGTGTCTGAGACTCGAACTCTTTATGGGAGCAGAATGCCTTATCTTTCTCCCACAAAGCAGCTGGTAGTTTCAAACTGCTGATATAGCAATTAGCAGCCCAACTTGTAGCCACTAGGCCACAAAGGCTCTTTTTCTTCTTAGCAAAGAGAGGGAAAATAAGCAAACGGAAAATTCCCCTGGTGCTTCCCGTGGATGCTGCGATGGGAGCTGGATCCTGAAGGCCCGGATTGGCTAAAGCTCCATTTACATAGGAACACATGCCTCCCTTGTTAGTATTTGCATTGGGCAAGCCATTTCCTGCGCTGACATTTTGCATCTAGTTAAATGCCAGCAACTCCAGAGAGATGTAGCTTTTACCTGTGGCTCTGCCCTTCTGGACAAGCCTTTGGTGCTCGATGGGGCTACTTTCAGTCTATGATCTTACATGTCCTTTTGGATCCCTTCGTCTCTTGTTTTTGTTTTGATTAACACAAACTGGATGAACAGCTTCAGGCTTAATATAATCGCTGCTGAATATTTCATTGGGAAATGTTAAGAAGGCAGTTGGCATCCATGATCTAAGTGTATGCATAGAGATTTCTTTTCAGATGGTAAAGTGGCTTTGAATAATTATTGTTATTATTAGTGAATTAAAGACAAATGTGCCTCAAAATGTGAACATTAGGTGTGTGTGTGTGTGTGTGTGTGTGTGTGTGTGTGTGTGTGTGTGCATGTTTTAAAGAGCACATGGCGTGGTGATAGAGAGGGCGAAGCACTGGTGAGGAGCACATGACAGTGTTCAGAGAGATGACAAAGGGTAGTGATGAAACAAAACAGATTCCAACCTCAAATCCTCTGCTCCCTGCCTCAGAGGGAGGGCGCAACAAGGAGCAGAAAAGCCAAGGGCATTTCCTGCCCTCTCACAGCTGGCAAGCGCCACAGAAGGCACAGGGTTTTAATGCCGAGGCTTTGCTGCTGTGAGGCAGGGAGGGGGGCTTGCCATAGTTTCCACACGCTGACATCACAAACATACCGCAAGTGGGTGCCTTTAACACACCAAAGTCAATGTTCTCACAGCACTGGAGGCTGACAGCATCATGCCAGTGCACCAGCTTGATGGGCACGCACTCTTTGTCCATCCCTGGGGGCTGAGGGCTGGTGGGCGGTATTCTTGTTTTGGCTTCAATGACCTCCATGGTTGGTGGTCCTTGGAGCTCTCTGCATGGCAGCTGCCTTCTTCCCTTGGAGTTGGTTTGCTTCAGTGTTGAATTGAATCCTTTTGTATCAGCCAAGTCATTGGTGTAAGGTACAGCCTCTTTAAGTCACAAAGAAAATATCTGCCCAGGTGGGATTACATCCACAGTAAAAAATCCCACTCCTATAGAGCTCACTCCAGTTCATCATGGCCCTCTCCAGGGGGGTTCCATGGCTGGGCATCTTTATGGAAGCACACAGCCACAGTTTTTCTCCAGAGAAACAGCTAGTGGGTTCTGAACTACTGACCTTGTTGTGAATAGCCCCCTTCTTAACGTGTGCGCCAGAAGCCCTGCTCTGCGGTTTGATGAGCAGCCCTTCTGGCCATTGCTAAGGGCTACATGGCAAAGCCATTTGGTACAAGCAACGTTGTCATCAGCAAAGAATGAGTTTAGCTGGCCTCAGTAGGATACTCAGCCGGGAAGTGATAAACTGCTTGGCTTGGGTTTTATGCAGGAGAACCATGGGAGTTGAGATGTGCAGTCTCTTGATTTGAACCCAGACACTCTATCTCCCAGCCTGAACTCTCACCATCATACTCAACTTTTGGGGGTCAAATGTTTGACTCACCTGAGAGATGTGCAGGTGAAAGCTTGCCCCAGGAACATCTCCCTCTCATCCCTGTCATCTCAGAGAGTTCTCCAGATAAGGATTGGTGGTTCATGTGAAGGGACATATTGTAGCATTTCCCTTGCACTCCTCAAAGGCAAGAAAATGACCCACAGCACCTCGAGTTGCCAGCAGTGTCAAAGGGGATGTGCTCCTTGAGACTCAAGCTGAGTCCCCAGGAGACGAGCTCTCAACTGTGGAATTAGCGCTTTTGAAAAGGGGCAAATCTTCCAGCAGTTCTCTCTTCAGAGGCCTGGCCGTACGCTCTGCAGACTTGTGGGCACGCTCACTCTGGTGAACCCAAATTCTTGGGAGAGGCTGATCTGTCCCTAGAAAACTGGCCACATGCAAAAGCATAGAGACCAATATCTGCCTCCTGCTGGAAGGATCTGGAAGGAGAAGGGTGGCTGGAGTCCTCTAGGAGGGAAGTTGAGAGCCAGGAGAGGCAGCAAAGCCACAGTTCCAGCAGGTGGTGTCCTAAGGCTAAGGGAGCTTGCCAAGGATCAAGTGAGTACTGGAGGTGTCTGCAGCCCATCTTGCTGAGGGCCTCCATTTATTTCATATATCTATGGATAATGGGAAGGGCCCCCAAGGCCCGCTGGCTGACCTCATATGATACGCCGTGAACTATCCACCTTGGCATCCTCCAAAGTCTCTGAAAGCTGCAGCCCCTCCCACCCACTGGCAGCCTTCTTGGACAGGATCTCCTCCACAGTGCTGCAACCATGGGCTCACACACAAGGACCATTGTGAGGACGGTGCAGGACCAGGTGGTGCTTCAATCTCTTGTGTGTACTTTTGCTATGAGTCAGGAGCTCACTCAATGGTATCTAACAAGTTATTGTGAGATGACATAAGAGGACTTCGTGGAGGCCCTTCCAAGAGAGGGTTGGAACATAGCATGGTAAGAGGCCTGGTCAGGAATGTGCTCATTGTGCTCATTGTTTCCATCCCCTTCTCCCGGAAGCCAATGCTCTAGGGAGGAAAGGCAGGCCCAGAGACAGGGAAGGGCTAGGGAAGAGGGAGCGATAGGAGAGCAATAGAAAAGACAGGTTACTCTCCCTCATTCCCAGTATAGCTCCTCAAACCTCAGGTAAAGCCTCTGATTCTGAGGCTGAGGCTTATAATAGGATCAGACTGAACATTTAATCCCTCAAGCTGCCTGGAAAGTGTGGGAGCTGATTAAGATGGCAAGAGATGAAGAAGGAAGGAATCTACTGGTTACAGATGTGAAAGCACCTGTTAGTGAAGCCTTCTCAGTTTCTTATTGCCTTATCAATGTCATCAGTCCACTTAATGTACTCACTTTCCAAACGCCTATTAACCAATTGTACATACCTTGAGTTCTTTCTAGGAGGCAATAATAATATTCTCATTTCCGAGTTGAGGCCACAGAAGTTTGGACAACTTCTGGTTGTTGTTGTTGCTGGCAGGTGCTCATCAAGTTGGTTCCAACTCATAGCAACCCCTGTGCATACCGGAAGGGAGCATGGCCCCGTCCTGTGGCCCCTCTCTGAAGGGCACTTGCCTCAAATCTTTAAATTCAAAGCTTCTTGTTTTGTCAAATGAAATCATTTCTTCAGTCAATCTCAGAAATCTTTATGTAAAAACGTTGGAAACGCCTTTCACTCAAGGTCTAGGGAGGCTGAGTAAGGTGGGAGGGGCTCCAGGACAGATGGTGGGAATCACTCCTGCAGGTGGGTGGTAGGTTGGCGAGGCCAGTCTCACTTGCCTCCCTGGTGACTGACCTCAACCAGCAATGTGCAGCTGGACACATGGCATGAAGTGACCTCTGGTCTTCGTGGCGGTGGATGCCAGTAGACCGTCAGGTATGGGAGACCCATGAGAAAATAGGTTACTTTTCTCTTTCTCTCCAAGTTTCTCTGTGATCTCTTTATGCTGCCTGAGCCCGCATGCATACTGACAAAGGCAGACATGTGCACACACATGGCAAAGTAAATAGAGACGCCCACATTCACAGACGTATTCATCCACGTGCAAATAGGCACATATGTGCACATGCATGCCAAAGCAGACACAGACATCCATGAATGCACATGTATTCGTGAAAGTTGATTTTCATGGGGAAAAAGATCAGATCTATCACTGTCAAGTCCACTCCAACTCAAAGCAACTGTAGAACACAGAGGAGAACTGCCCCATTGGGTTTCCAAAGCTGTCATCTTGTCAGACACAGTCAGCCACCACTTTCTCCTGCAGAGCAGCTGGGGTTTTCCAACTGCCGACCTTTCACTTAGTAGCCGAGCACTTGCTGATTTTCATAGGAGTCTGGAAATCAGTTTCATTGCCTGCTAGTCACACCTCCTCTGTGAGTTAGCACAGCCTGGTAAGCTTGGAAGGAGAAAAATCTTCCTTCCCGAGGTAGTTGAGTGGTTTTCCCCTGAGGAAATGGTTCAGAAAAATATTTCCTTCAAGAAATCAGAACACTCTTGAAGAGAAATTTCCTGCCAAAACATTTGTTTGCTTGACACTGAGACAAGTGAAGCAGCCCCCTGACTTCCCCCTTGGGTCCTCTTTCTCTTCATGACTGCTCTGCTCAGCTACAAGGCTCCAGGTCCTGGGAGCAAGGGTGCCCTTCTATTTGGAACCTCACAGGGCTACACTGTGAGTCAGGGAAAGACCTGGAAACTTGAGCATCCTGAAACGAGGCCTGCATAGCAATATCATCTGTCATCAGGCTCATCATTTCTCTCATTTTTTGTAAGATCATTGAGCCCTTGGAGCCCTGAGAAGTTCTCTCAGAGGAAGCCATCCTCCTCCCATGAATCCAAGAGGGACTGCTTAAAGATTGTTGTCTTCTACTTACAGGAATACCAGCAACCAATTGCCATTGAGTCAACTCGGACTCATGGAGAGCCCAAGTGTGTTAGAGAAGTCCGGTCCCTAGAATTTTCCATGGCTGGGGTGGGTTTTTTTCCAGAGGCATATCACCAGGCCCTTCTTGGAAGGCACCTCTGGGTGAACTCAAACCTTTAACCCGTAGTTCGCAGCCTAGCTCATGAACAATACCATCCAAGGACGGTACAGTTACTTGCTAATGGTCACCTGCAGTAGATGAACCGAGGTCAAGTAACTGCCTGAGAAACATCAACCAGAGGAAAGCAGAGTGAACCCCAGGGTTCTTGGGAAGAGGGCCAGAGAGAGAAAAAAGGAGAAAACAGCTTTCTCGGGACATCAGAAAGGAAAGGACTCCACTTTGTGGATGCCATAGAACAATCCCAAGCCAAGCATGGGTGAGAAACAGACCCCACCCAAACCCAGCGGGCTGGATTCTGTCGCCAAGTGTTGAACACCAGACATGGATATGACAGAGCCGCTAGTCGTCCGTGGAAAGAAACTGTTTGCCCATTGTCTGGTAGTTTTGTAGCATTTGAACAACCAGGCCTCTGCTGCCTCTTCTGGCCTGAAATATAATTGCAGCCATAACCGCCCAGCGTTTCAATGGGTAGAACTCCCTGGGGAGGGCTAACTACCCAAATCATTTGGGAGATCCTTTTAGGATTGTCCAGGAGATCTTTCTTTGGCTGTGTCTATAATATGAACGATGGTGTCTTTGTTTTAAAAAAAGAAAGTTTTTATTGTAAGGTGGGTTAAGGTTTACAGAGAAAATCAGCTTTGCACGTAACAATTTATACACGTTTTGTTATGTGACATTGATGACAATCTCCTGCAATGTAATATCACTCATGCCATTGAAACTCTGCTTCCTGTTTTCATTCACCCTTCTCCCCTAACCTTGCCTGCCTTTTGAATTTGGCCTTGGGCAAATACTGCCTATTTGCTTTTGAATGGTTGATGGTTCTGAGGAATGTGTGCTCCTCAGTGCTATGATACATTTTGGTGTAGTTGTTCTTATCAGGTGCCATTGAGCCAGTTGCAACCCACATTGACCCTATGCCAAACAGACAGAAACACTACCTAGCCCTGAATAATTCTCCTAATTGTTCCCAAGCTTGAGCCCCTTGTTTCAGTCACTGTCAATCCATCTCCTTAAGGGGCTTCCTCTCTTTCACTGTCCCTCTACTTCACCTGGCATGATGTCCTTCTCCAGGGACTAGTCTCTCTTAAGAACATGACCAAAGTATGTGAGAGGAAGTCTCACCATCCTTGCCTTTAAGGAGCCCTCTGACCATACTTCTTCTAAGACAGATCTGTTTGTTCCCTTGCCAGTCCATGTTACTTTTAATATTCTTCACCAGCACCACCATTCAGACATATCAATTCTTCTTCAGCCTTCCTTATTCAATGTCTGACTTTCACATACTTATGAGGCAATTTAAATTACTATGGCTTGGGTAAGGTGCACCTTAGTCCTCAAAGTAACATCCTTGCTTTTTAGCACTCTACAGACGTATTGTGCACCAAATGTATCCATATGGAATGCGTCATTTGATCTCATGATTGCAGCTTCCAAGAGCATTGATTATAGACCTCATCAAGACAAAAAATCCGTGACAACTTCAACAAATAACAACAAGTAAAAAAAACAACAAACTTCTCCATTTATCATGGTACCTATTGATCAAGTTGTGAGGATGTGTGTCTTCTTGACATTGAGTTGTAAACCATACTGAGGGCTGCAATCTTTTCTCATAAGGTTCACTTTATAAACCTGTCTATTTTTCAGGGGGTTGAATTCAGTTCCAGACCTGAAGGGTGATGAAGGACCATAGTAGTGGGGATCTCACTAGTCTATCTAACCAATAAACCTCATCTTTTACCATTATTATTATTACTATTGGTAGTAGTAGTATGACTTTCAGTTTTCTTACACATTACTCCCCACTCTATCTAGGACCATGTACCATGATCCCTTTCAGAGCAGCTGTTTGTCATAGGCAGGCACCATTTAGTTCTTCTGACCTTAGCATCATAGAGGCTGAGGTACGCATAGTCCATTACTGATTTGGACTAATTGTTGCCAGGCATCTTGAGCTTCTTCAATGTTATTCGCTCCAGACAGGGTGCAATAGTTTATTGTGCCAGCCTGGCCGATAAACACAAGTAGGATTAATCGAAGGGCAGAGGGATAAATGGCTTCGTGAGCCTCGCCTTGCTTGTTCTATGCCTCAATTTAAAGGGGTACACTACCTGTGGGATGCCTAGCTTGTGGACTCTGTCGCTGTAAGTTGAGGTCCATTTAATCCCACAGGATTGGAATGTTCGTCTCTGGAGCTGGGGACCGACAGTTGGTGACAGTTGGTGACTTGCCTTGCTGTTTGCTGCCTGGGTATATATAGCCCAGCTCTCTCTACAGAAAGGGACTGGCAACTGGCGGCTCTCAAGCCTTAAAGGACTGCTAGTGTCTCACTGTTTTATAATTTAACTGTTAGTTTCTTGTGTTATCTATCTGTATATAATTTAGTGGTTCATTTCTTGTATTGCATATCTAGCTTTATAAATATATTTATATATAATTACTAGCAATATGGTTTTGTCTCTCTAGAGAACCCTGTCCAACACATAGGGTGAGACCAAGAACCGACTTTTAGTTTGCTACTCACTAGCTTTTGAAGATCCCAGTCACTTCCCTGATGGATACAGAACATTGTCTTTGTGAGCTAGTTTGTACCAATTGATCTTGAGGTCTCTCAGAGCTATGTTCCTGATCCCCGATATTTAGGACACGCTCCCTCAAGGGGTTTTGTTCTAGCTAAGACATTTCCTAACTATGCCTCCTGGATGCACTATTATATTCATGGTCATATTTGTAGTATATGCTAATATGTATATAGAACTATTCTCTGGCAAACCTATATTTATTCATGGGGCTATTCCCATTCCCCTTCCCACAACTGCTCAGATTTTGTGGTTTTTCTATCTATCTATTTATCTCTCTAGCTATCCTTGTATGTTATTGTTATTATTGGAGTATTTATCTCTGTTGCCTTTAATGCTTGTAGTCTACTGAGAAAGGATAGTGTTTTGATGTTCCAAATGTTTCCCATTTTCTGGGTTACATGACACAAACCAATAGAAGAAGAGAAAAGAAAAAAATTTAACCCAAGTAATAACACCAACAATAAAACCAATTTAGTCTTTTGGTTAAGAATTAGTCAGACTTTCCCACTCCTAGGCTAACCCGTGAAAGAAAATGAATGAGATAAAAGACCATAGGGAGGAAGAAAGGAGAGTGGGAGGCAAGGGAATAAAGAAAGAAGGTGGCAGGGTTGTGTGAACAATTAATGTGGACCTTCTTTGATGTGTATTAAAAATAATATTGACTGGTTTTTTCAATACTCACCAAAAATTATTTATATCAATCAAGAAAACCTCATTACCCTGGAATCAATTCTGACATATAGCAACCCTTTGGACAGAGTATAGAACTGCCCCTGTGGGTTTCCAAGGCTGTAAATATTTACAGGAGTAGAAAATCTCATCTTTCTCCTGTGGAGTGGGGGTGGGGGGATTTTCGAACTTCTGATGTTGCAGTTAGAAGTCCAACTCATAATCTACCACACCAACAGGGCTCCTCCTTTCATCATTAATCTAGACTGTTTGACCTTCTTGGCTTACTGGGTTTGGTTTTCTCGCTTTGGAAGACATGGTACCAAAATACACACCATTTCCTAGCCCCCCAAAAAATCAAAAGTAAGCAAAACAAAACAGGAAAAACTAGCAACCCAATCCAAACTAACTAACCTATTTAGCCATATAGATAAAGGATACTTGTAGCCAACCTCTGTTTTGGGGGCAATAGGGATGGATGGGGACTGTGGTTAACAGGCACGTGTCAGCTCATCCACAGGGGACATTCAAATTCTAGCTCCAGACTGTTGTTGCCTTGGGGAAATGCAAGGATTTTAAGGCCTGATTTTCTGTTTGTAACTGAGATGCTGAGAATATAAAATTCGATGTGAAATCGTCAACTTTTCAAATATTGGATCACATTAGTTAAAACCACTTTTCAGGCTGCTCATCATCATACTAGCACATCATTAGGCTAAAATCATATCAAAGACATCTGGTTTGTCCCCTGTGCCCTTTAAGGACATCTGAAACATAAGGACGGGAATGGGACATTCATTCTTCCTCTAGACCCTCACCCTTTGCCTCCATCGGCTGGCGTTCATAGAAGAGGCAGACGGTTTTGTTCAACTTCAGCATAATCAGAGTCCTGAGAGTTAAACACAATACATATATAATTTCATACTAGTCATTTTAATATTAGCCCAAACAAAACCAACAAAAACCCAACCCATTGCTGTTATGTTGGTTCTGGTTCCCGAGGACCCTCTGGGTGCCAGGGAGAAACTACACATCACAGGATTCTCAAGCCTGTGGGCTTCTAGAAGCAGGCCATTAGTTATTTCTTCTGAGGGGTGCAGCTGCCCACCTCTTGATACGTTGAGTCCTTAACCATTTGTGCCACCCAGGGTCTCCCAGTCTTCGTATGTGACCCCCAAATTCCTTGACAGGTTACCTATAGGAAGGTAGAGTCTATGCCCTTTCCCCTTAAATTGGGATGTTCCATGACCTCTGTGACCAATAGATTATGGAGAAGATGACACTGTGACATCTAGTTTGGGCAACCCCCTTCCCTCCCACAAAGTGCTTCACAGCTTCTGAAAAATCCCTTCAAAGACTTCTTCTTGAGTGCTCACCCTTAGAATGTCCAGCCTCCACGTGCTACCTCCCAGGACACTTCTCAGCACCCGGACACTATGCTGAAAGAAGCCTGAGCCGCCTGGAAAGGCCACGTGGAGACACTCCAACCAACAACCCAGCTAAGCACCCAGCTTCAGCTTCCAGCCCTCTGAGTGCACATGTAGGCACTGGAGTCACCAGAGGCCCCTGCCCCAGCTCCCATGTGACTGCCAACTCATGGGAGACTCCAAGCACGACCCAGTGGCCTCCCAGCAACCACACGATGATGGTCCTTGTTTGAAGCCACTGCGTTTGGGGAGGGGGTGTTTCTTGCCCAGCCACAGGGATGAGAACCTGTATCTCAACATCATGCAGGTGGGTGAGGGGGCCGTCTCTCGAGCAAAGCAGCTTCCCTTCTTGTCAAGTCCTGGGGATTTTTGTTGTTCTTGCCACTGCTGCCCCAATTCCCCAGGAGCTAGAGGAAGGCAGGCAGCAGGCCTCAGGTGGCCAGGAGGCAGGAGCATTTGTGGGATGCAGTTACAATGGGAGACATAACCTTAAAGGCAGGAGCCTGACTTTACCTTTGCCTCCTGGAGATTTGGGATACAGAACACCTGTCAAATCCCATCTTCTGTCCAATCCTGATCATATGTCTGTCTTATGTTTGCACACAGGACACAGACCTGTGAACACCCAAAGAACAGGGTCTGGCGCCAAGAAACCAGCACCACAAGGAACTGATGTTTCTCCAGCAATGGGGAGGGGTGGGATGAGAGGAAGAAAGGAGTACAAATCACTGGATCAAAACAAGGTGGGGGAAGGAAGGAGCAAAGGAGAGAGTGAAGGAGGGAAACTGGGAGGCCTAAGGGAAAAGGCAGGGAAGGAAAGGAGAAAGGTGGCGGTGGGGAGAGAGGAGCGAAGAAGAAATGGAGGAGTTTGGGAGGGAAGATGGAAAGTGAAGGCAGGCAGGAAGACGTGAGCAAAGGGAGGGAAGGAAGAAAAGAGAAAGAGAAGGGCAAGAAGAAAGGAAGGTAGGGAAGAAAGGAAGAAAACGAGAAACCTAATGTCAATGGCACCCTCTATGTTTTTATTTCCTGTTTTTCTGAGGTAGCCTCTTCAGCAGAAGCAAATGGGCTGAATCGCCTCAAACTCTACCTAGGTAGAAAGCACGGGTTTCATTTCGCCAGGGCCTGTGAAAATGTTTGAAGTGAGCAGCATTAACACGGAGACAGCGATTACCCCACGTGGCTGTTGCACTCTGATGATACCAAGGCAACGGGAATGGGGGCTCATTATTTCACCAGGTGACAAAAAAAATTGTATTTTGATGTTTCACCCTGAATGTGGGGAAGGGTGGCGTGGGGGAGGAAGCAGGGGCCCTTTGTGGAGTCTCCTCTTGCCATTGTGATGTCCCTTGGCCTGGCAACAACCTGAGGTCCTGCACGCTGCCAGTGAGGGGCTTGGCTGCAGGCCCTAGCCCAGCATTTCTTATCAGATTTACTGTGACAAGTGATGGGAGAAAAGCAAGATGCTGTTAACAGCGCATCCGTTCAGACCCTGCTATTTAGAAATTTGGATTTATATTTTGTCAGAGAGAAGTAGCACTGATGTTAATCTTTGCACTACCCTTGGAAAAAATCATTCATAATCTTATAACAATAATCCATAGCATTTGTGGAGCTCTGAGAACCAAGGGATGGTCAGAAGCATTTTTAGACAGATGTCTCATTTCATCTTCAAAGCAACCCAGTGAGGAATAAGAAAAGTTGGCTTATGACTTCCCTTTTGGAAAGTGAGTCTTTGGAAGCACAGAGAGGTCCAGGTTTGCCCAAGGTCACATAGTCAATAAGTTAGAGAGCCTGGATTTGAACCTGAGCGGTCTGCTGCCAGAGGTACTTTTTTTGCACGTGTTTATTAAGGCAACTTGCAGCTCTGGCAAGGATTCAGATAGAATTGAGGATCATTTTTTTTAACAATTTATTAGGGGCTCATACAACTCTTATCACAGTTCATACATATACATACATCAATTGTGTAAAGCACATCTGTACAGTCTTTGCCCTAATAATTTTTTTCTCCTCTTTTCCTTTTTTACATTTTATTAGGGACTCATACAACTCTTATCACAATCCATACATATTCATACATCAATTGTATAAAGCACATCCATACATTCCCTACCCCAATCATTCTCAAAGCATTTGCTCTCCACTTAAGCCCTTTGCATCAGGTCCTCTTTTTTTCCCCTCCCTCCCCTTCCCCCCCTCCCTCATGTGCCCTTGGTAATTTATACATCGTTATTTTGTCATATCTTGCCCTATCCGGAGTCTCCCTTCCCCGGTTCTCTGCTGTCCCTCTCCCAGGGAAGAGGTCACATGTGGATCCTGTAATCAGTTCCCCCTTTCCAACCCACTCACCCTCCACTCTCCCAGCATCGCCCCTCACACCCTTGGTCCTGAAGGTATCGTCCACCAAGGATTCCCTGTACCTCCAGCCCTCATTTGTACCAGTGTACAGCCTCTGCCCTATCCAGCCCTAACAGTGTTTCTCTCTATCCTTGTGGAGCCCTGGTGATGGGCTGGGCTGCTAAGTAGTAGGTTAAAGGGGCTTTCCCCTCCTGTGAAAAGTTACACTCTCGGGAAACTCACGGGTGCCAGTCCTACCCTGTCCTCCAGGGTTGCTCTGAATCAAGGTCAACTCAATGGCAGTGAGTTTGGCTTTTTAATGTCTCTCCCTGTTGTTGTTGTTGTTAGTTTGCCATCCAGTTGGTTCTGGTCCATGGCAAACCTATTCACAGCAGAATGTAACAATAACAGCTCCTCCTCCATCCACCCAAGTGTTCCTATGCTCAGTCCTCTTGTTGTCGTCACTGTGTCAATCCAGCTCTTCAAGGGCCTTCAACCTTTTTTCACAGCCCTTCCATTTTTCTAAGCATGATGCCTCTCCAGGGACTGGTCTCCACTGACAACATGTCCAAAGTCTCACCATCCTTACTTCTAATGGGAATTCTGGCCGTACTTCCAAGACAGATTTTGTTTGTTCTTTTGGCAGTCCATGGTACTGTCAATATTCTTTGCCAGTACCATGGTTCAAATTCATACAGTTTACCTGGGTCTTCTTCACTCAATGGCAAGCTTTTCACATGCAGATGAGGCAAATGAAAATACTATGGTTTGGATCAGGTGTACTTCCTGCTTAAAGTAACATCCTAACTTTTCAACATTCTAAAGAGCTCTTATGCAGCAGATCTACCCAGTGCAATGTATCTTTTCATCTCTTGACTGCTGCTTCCAGGAGCATTGCTTGTGGATCCAGACAAGACAAAATCCTTGACAACTTCAGGTTTTTCTCGATTTATCATCATGTTACCTATTGGTTCAGTTGTGAGGATTTTGGTTTTCTTTGTGTTGAGTTGTATCCCACATTGAAGGCTGCAATCCTTGATCTTCACCAGCAAGTGCTTCAAGTCCCCCATCCTTGTCAGCAAGCCAAACTGTGTCGTCTGCATATAGCAGGTAGTTAATAATATTTCCTCCAAATCTGATTCTGTGTTCTTCTTCATATAATTTGGCTTCTCTGATTATTTGCTCACCATACAATTGAAAAAGTATAATAAGTGGGTGCAACCAGGATGCACACCTTTCTTGGTTCTTAAACCATGCAATCTACCCTTGTTCTATAAGTGTTCTGGAATTCTCTTCTCAAAACTATCCATGTTTTCTTATGATCCACACAGTCAGATAGCTTGGGTGTTAATAAAACATAAGTAACCATCTTTAGGGTATTCACTGCTTTCAGGCAAGATCCATCTGATATCTGATATCCTTTGTTCCACATCCTCTTCTGAATCTGGCTTAAATCTCTAGGAAACCAAACTCACTGCCTTGTAGTTGATGACAACTCATCCTGACCCTATAGTATAGGGTAGAACTAACTGCCCCTGTGAGTTTCTGAGACTGTAACTCATTATGGGAGTAGAAAACCTTGCCTTTCTCCCACGGAGTGACTGGTGGTTTTGAACTGCTGACCTTGGGGTTTGCAATCCAACCTGTAACCACTGTGCCACGATGGCTCTTGAATGCTGAATATGGTAACTTTCTGTCAATGAATCAATGCAACTGTTGTTGTATTAGCTTCAGTACAATTTGACTCACATGTGATGCCAATGATAGTGTTACATAATTTGACCATTCTGTTGGTCTCCCTTCTTTGGTATGTATACACATATGGATCTTTTCCAGTCCGTTAGCCAAGTAGCTGTATTCCAAATTTCCTGACATAGATGAGTGAGTGCTGCCAGTGCTTTATCAGCTTGTGGAAACATTTCAATAGATATTCCAGCAATTCCTGGCATCTTGTTTTTGGCTAGTGCTTTCCATGCATCTTGAATTTCTTCTTTCCTGACCATTGGTTCTTGCTCATATGTTACCTCCTGAAATGGTTGAATGTTGGTCTATTCTTTTTGATACAGTGACTCCATATTGTTTCCATCTTCCTCAGATGTTTCCTTCATCATTCAATATTTTGCCCATAGAATTTTTTAATATTGCACCTCAAGACTTGACATTTTTCTTCAGTTCTTTCAGTTTAAGATATGCTGAATATGTTCTGTTTTGGTTTTCTAACTCTAGGCTTTTGCACATTTTGTGATAATATTTTACTTTGTATTCTCGAGTTGTCCTTTGAAATTTTCTATTTAGCTCTTTACTTCATCATTTCTTCCTTTTGCTTTAGCTACTCTCTGATTAAGAGTAAGTTTCAGAGTCTCTTTGGACATGCACTTGTATCTTTTCTTTATTTCATTTTTTTTATAATTACACTGTGCTTTATTCAGAGATGTTCTCAAAATTTGGTTGGTTATTATCAAGGTTGTATATTGACTCTCGTGTACTTGTTTGCATTTTCTTGAACTTCAACTTGAGCTCACATATGAACAATTGCTGATCTGTTCCACAATCAGTCCCTGGACTGGTTTCAGTTGCTGATATTGAGCTTCTTTTATTGTCTCTTCCCACAGGTGTAGTCAATTTGATTTCCGTGTATTCCATCTGGAGAAGTCCACATTTATGGTCACCTTTTTTGTTGTTGATCAAATGTTTGAAGAAATCATTAATCATGCAAAATTCTAACATACAATCAAGATAAATTGGTAATTATTGGTGATTGGAGTGCAAATGTTGGAACCAAAGAGGAAAGAACAGAAGTTGGAAAATATAGTATATGCTATCAGCAATTTATTGGTCTTGCAAACTCTGTCATGCGATCTCCAGCTTGGTTTCTATCACCAAGACCATATTTTTCAACTACTGATCCTTCCTCTTTGTTTTCAACTTTTGCATTCCAATAGCATTTTGATAGCAAGTCTGACAAATTTGGGACTGAATATGGTGGTAGAATTATTCAATTTCTGCATCACCAGCTTTGGGTGGTTGGTGCATAAATTTGAACAATAGTTGTATTGATTGGTTCTCCTTGAAGGGGTATAGATAGCATCCTATCAAAGATAGCATTGTACATTAAAATAGATCTTAAAATGTCCTTTTGATGATGAATGCAATGTTGTTTCTCTTGATTGTGTCATTTCCAGCAGAGTAAACCGTAAGATTTTCTGTTTCAAAATGGTCAATATCAGTCCATTTCAGCTAACTAATGCTTACAATATCAATCTTTATGTATTCCATTTCATTTTTAATGACTTCCAATGTCCCTAGATTCATATTTCATACATCCCAAGTTTCAATTATTAATGACGATTTGAACTGTTTCTCCTCATTTTGAGTTGTGCCCCATCAGCAAATGAAGGTCCTGATGGCTATACTCGATTTGCATCATTATGGTCGACTTGCCTATGAAAAGTCAGCTCTTCCTCTTCCTCAGCCGTATTTTGAGTACTTTCCAAGTTGAAGAGCTCATCTTCTGGCACACGTTCTGACAATGTTCTTCTGTTGTTCATGGGGGGTCTAGTAACTGACAGTGTTGCTGCTATCCATAGGGTTTTCAATGGCTCATTCTTCCCGTGCAGGCAGCCAATTCCTTCTTCATTGTCTGTTCTTTGTCTGGAAGCTCTTTGGGTGACCCTGCTGGTATATGAAATGCCAATCACATAGCTCCCAGTATCTCACAAAACAAAAGTCACCACAGTACCACAAAATGCCAGACAAGTGATGGACCTCTATTCTTAGTGAGGCGTGGCCTGGTGGGAGGAGTGTGCCCTTAGGTGGTTCTGATCCACTTACTGGAACAAATACTGTTAGTTCTTATTTCATAAATGTGAAATGCATAAAAGAGACCCCCCAAAAATATCCTCCAATTCAGACTTTCTGCCTTTTAAAAGAGGATAACCCACTCTGATTCAAAGTCATTGAGGTGTTTTGTTTTCCCCTCCCTCTGAGGCTACAGAGGCTAGATTAATCACAGCTGAGGTGGAGCGACTGAAATGACTTAAAGCACCAGCTAGACTGGCTGTCAGAAACAGCTACAGTCAACAGCTACAGACTGACAGAGCTGCTCAGCCAAGAGCTGAGGGTTCTCAACTCCCACTTCTACTGATGGGCACAGCCAGTGGCCTCTGGGAGTTGACTGGAACCCAGCAGCCAGCTGTGAGGAGCAAGCTAATTCATCTCAGCCTGGCCCAGGTCATCAAGTCACTGAAGGAGTATCGGGAAAGAGGGAAGAAATTTGGGGTCCCACATTTGGCCACAGACAAAAGTTGTTCTGTGTTTAGACAGTAGTTCTGGGCCTGAGTTTGGGGCAGGTGTGATGGAGGAAAGTCGGCTCCCTCCCTGCATCTGGGAACAGATGGTGGGGCTGCCCTGGAAACAGCAGGTCAGTCAGCTGGAGCAAAAAAGGCTTGGCCTCTAAAGCCCTGGCAGGGCAGACTGAAGCTACCTGGACTGTTTTTTCTTAACCCAATAGCTCCTGCTACCCTCACCACCCCCAACTAGGTAAAAGGGAAGAAAGATGCATTTTCTTTACAGAGGCAACTTTCTAGAAAGGAGACCAGCCCACCAGCTGTGAAAGGTCCCCTTAAACCATTTTACTTTGAGCAGGAGGAAGAAATGTTGAGATTCCCAGAGCCACGTGGAATTGTGGATCCTCTAGTTTAGGTTCCAGTGATGCCAGATCGATTTTTCTAGAGAAAGTCAAAATTCCTGTTTTCTTAAAAACCTCCTGATTTTTTCAAAGGCGATTCAATAACATTGGATAGAAGCCAAGTAGGCCAAAGAGCCCTGATGGCACAGTGGGTTATGTGTTGGGCAGCTAACTAGAAGGTCAGTAGTTTGAAACCACCAGTCACACTGGGGGAGCGGGGGTTGGGGGATAGGGTGGGGGGCTGTGCAGAGATGAGACCTTCTAGTCCATATAGAATTTCAGCCTCGGAAACCCACAGGGGCAGTTCCGCTCGGTCTTACAGGGTCACTGTGAGTTGGAATCTTCTAGATGGCAGTGAATAAGCAGGCCAACCAGAGTCCACACAGGTCCTCATTTGGCCATGGGAGTCCCCAGTCTGTGACCCTCACAGAATCGACATTTGTGTATCGATGTTAAAAGTGAGATCCAGAGAGGGGAGTGCCTGTCCCCTTGAGGAGCACCGAGTTGACTTTCCAGTCTCCAATCTGGATTTCTACCCCTGAGCTCCAAATATACATTAATCACATTCATTTTTACCAGTTAGTACAGGAATCACCAAAGACAGCAATCAAAGGAAATCATAAAAAGTTTAACTTCCTGTATTTTTTCCATAAAACAACCCAGCAAACTGAATGGCCAGATCTAACCTCTGGCTAGCCAAAAAAGTACTACCATGAGCAGACGTCAAACAAGCATCCACTCTCCATCTTTGTGATTTGTTTCTCTAGTACACCACTCCAGGTAGCATAATGTGTTAGTCCAGGTAGACCAGAGAAACAAATTCACAGACACTCATGTGTATAAGAAAGAGCTTTGTATAAAAGAGCAATTGTATATTGAGAAACATCCCAGCCCAGTCCAGATCAAGTCCGTAAGTCCAATATTATCCCCTATGTCCAATACTGGTCAATAAATTCCTCTTTAGACTCATGTAGCCATGCAATAATGCCAAATGCAAGAATATCACAGACCAGTGGGTGGAAAGTCATGTAGATCCAGTAGCGGTGAAGGATCTTGGTGCTGGCAGGGGTCACTATGTGGCTCCTCCAGCTCCAGGGCTCTGGCTCTCTCAGTGTGTCTCCATGTGGTTTGTCAACAGGATTGTGTAGAAAAGAGACAGTGTGTTCCACCACAAGATAGCAATACAGGAATACCCAAAATCCTCTGGAGAAAGCCAGGCCCCACAGAGGCCTCATTCGCTGTGACCCTATTGACAGGCTAGACTTTACCCTTTCTCAAGTTATTAGATTATGTAACTGCCTACAGTGGGTTTTCCAACAATTCCTGGAGCCTTGTTTTTGACTAATGCTTTCAGTGCAACTTGGACTTCTTCTTTCAGTACCTTTGGTTCTTATATGATACCTCTTAACATGATGCAATATTGACTAGTTCTTTTTAGTATAGCGACTCCATATATTCCTTTAATCTTTAAAATTTTTTCAGTTTTATTGACATATAATTCAGATGTCATATAATACAATAGTTTAAACTTGTTAAAAAGAGGTGTGTAATGATCTGATCACTGAAGACAAATGGCTATCAAAAGATATAGGGTCTTAGAGACTTCAAAGTAAATAAGCAGCTGTCTAGCTCAGAAACAAGAAAACCCACATGGAAGAAGCACACCAGCCTGTGTGATCATGAGGTGCCAAAGGGATCAGTTATCAGGCATCAAAGAACAAAAAAAGTCATATAATTGTGTGCTCACCTTCCCGATATGATTGCTGAAGACAAATGGGCGCATAAACAAATGTGGTGAAACAAATCCTGGCTGTCAAAAGAGATAGCGTCTGGGCTCTTAAAGACTTGAAGGTAAACAAGCAGCCATCTAGCTCAGAAGCAACAAAGGCAACATGGAAGAAGCACACCAGCCTGTGTGATCATGATGTTTCAAAGGGATCAGGTATCAGGCATCAAAGAACAAAAAATTTATATCATTGTGAATGAGGGCAGTGAAGATTGGGAACCCAAGAACCATGTGTAGGCAAGTGGTCATCCCCTTTCAGAAGGGTTGTCGGGAGATGATCCAGTCGGTGCAGTGTAGCAATGATGAAACATACAACTTTCCTCTAATTCCTAAATGCTTCCTCTCCCAACCCCCTCCTGTATCATGATCCCAATTCTGCCGCACAAATCTGGCTAGACCAGAGGATGTACACTGGTACAGATAGGAACTTGAAACACAGGGAATCCAGGTCAGACGCTCTCTTTAGGACCAGTGCTAAGAATGGCTATACCGTGAGGGTGGAGGGAAAGTGGGGTATTAAGGGGGGACCGATTACAAGGACCTACATAACCTCCACCCTGGGGGAAGGACAACAGAAAAGTGGGTGAAGAGGATGTCGGACAGTGTAAGATATGACAAAATAATAATTTATAAATTATCAAGGGTTCATGAGGGAGGGGGTAGCGGGGAGGGTTGGAGAAAATGAGGAGTTGATACCAAGGGCTCAAGTAGAAAGCAAAGGTTTTGAGAATAATGATGGCAACAAATGTAGAAATGTGCTCGACACAATGTATGTATGGGTTGTGATAAGAGATGTGCAAGCTCCTGATAAAATGATACAAACAAATACATAAATAAATAGAAAATAACTAGAGCAAAGCTGTATGTTTCATTGTTGCTCCACTGCACCCTGAACACCTCTTCTCTTCCCACAACCGTTCTGTAAGGGGATGTCCACTTTCCTTCAGATGGGTTTTGGCCTCGTCCCTACTCCATACCCTTCCTCATTCACAATGATGTGATTTTTTTTTGTTCTTTAATGCCTGATCCCTTCAACACCTCGTGATCACACATGCTGGTGTGCTTCTCCCACGTGGGCTTTGCTGTTTCTGAGCTAGATCGCGGATTGTTTATTTTCAAGCTTTTAAGGTGAGCATCACGGCATGCCAGTTCAATAGAACAAAGTGTTCTTGCAATTGAGGGAGAAAAGAAGTGGAGGTTCAATGTCCATCTGCTACCTTAATTCTAAACCTATCAATATTAACAAGGGTTTAGGAGGGAGGGGGTAGGGAGGGAGATAGAAAAACGAGGAGCTGATACCAAGGGCTCAATTAGAAAGGAAATGTGTTGAGAATGATGAGGTCAACAAATGCACAAATGTCCTAAACACAATGGAATGATGTATTGATTGTGATAAGGGTTGTACAAGCCCCCAATAAAATGATTTTTAAAAAAAAGGGGGGGACTGATTACAAGGATTTACATATAAGCCCCTCCATGGAGTTGCACAACAGAAAAGTGGATGAAGGGAGATGTGGGCACTGTAAGACATGACAAAATAATTGATAAATGATCAAGGTTCCATGAAGCAGGGGAAAAAGTGAGGAGCTGATATAAAGGGAGTAAGGAGAAAGCAAATGTTTTGAGAATGATGGCAAAAATGTACAAATGAGCGTGACACAATGTATGTACATATGGATAGTTATATGAGCCCTCAATAGAATGATTTTTATTTTTAAAAAAGGGAAAAGAGGAAGTTTCGGGGGGTGTGGGCGGTACATCTATTCCAAGCTATGCTGCTCCCTAAACTATGTGCTCAGATTAGTATTGGAAAATTCGTCTCACCTCATGGATAAAGTCAAATGGAACCCCAAGGACTCTTTCCGGAGGGCCGCGTTCCACCGGAACAAGGCACCGGTCACCGCCTCCCCACTTCCGGTCATATTTCTGTACCGCGTATGGAATTGTCCCTTTGCAACCACCGTAGCCACGCAACCTGCGTCCTTGCCTTCCCATTGGTTGGGGATTTTTACCGCCAAAGCGCAGGCGATTTCCTAGACCTGCGCTAATAAGCGCGGCGCGAACTAGGCTGCAGGGAGCCCGCAGACTCTTCGATCAAGTGGGCGGCCGACAAGGAGGTCCCGGTACCAGGTCTACCCACCATGTTCTGTGAAAAGGCGACGGAGGTGGTCCGCGAACTGCACCACACGCCAGAAGGGCAGCTGCCCGCCTTTAATATGACGGGCTGGACGGCAGAGGGCGGGATGGAGGTCCGGGGAGCTTGGCTGAAAGGGGCTGGAGGGTGAGCGGGATCTCCCCTGGGCTGCTCTTTTCGCGGTTTGCTTCAGATTCCCCTGAGGGTGTGAGCCAAGTTCCCGAAGGGAAAGTAACAGCATAACAAAAGGTTACTGTGGGAGAAAGAAGGAAGTTACTGTACAACTCAGCAATTGCGCTTCCTCAAAGTCTACTTCCTTCCGTTTTGCTTCATTTTTAGCTTTGTTGCTTTTCCTTTGCTTAGCCAAGTAAAAGGTTGCCTAATACGAACTAAAGTAAATTCGAATCCACCTCCATTCTGCCGAAGAAAGCTGGAAGCTTTCTGTTCTTTTAAAGATTGACAGCCTCAGAAACCCACAGAACCAGTCGTTTTTATTGGATCTAGCGTTTTATGCGCGTTAGTGTGCGCGCACGCACTCAGTGAGCAAAATGTGATGATGAAGTAGGCCTCTGGTGCCAGACTGAGATTCATATACTCTGTTCGATCACTGTGGACTCAGGCTTTCTGTGCGTCCAGTGTTCTCACCAACAAAAATGGGCATGATGATGGTACAGAGCTCTTGGTGTAGTGAGGAACTGTACCTGACACACCCAGGGCTGAGTCCCTGTATGCTGTTTCTACAAGAAATAATAATAGTGCTAACAGTCGTATTGTTACTATTATGATTATTTGTCCACTACAATAACATGGAAGTAGGAATGATGTTCAGCACTTAGCTTGCAATTGTCTCTCCTCATCATTGTGTGAGATCTGAGCTGTCTCCCCCCACCTCAAACATGTGAGTGGAGAATTGAAGTTAGGAGATTTGTCAGTGGTGATATAGCCAGTAAAGAGCAGAGCTAGAGCTTGAACCCTGGAAGTCTGGCTCAAGAGCCTGTACGTTTAAGCATCGTAGTAAACAATCATAGGGCAGCAACTAGATAGATGTCAGTGAGAGGACCAAGAAACACAAGTGAATAGAATGCAATGTGGTAAGTGAAACTGGTGTTGCGTAGATGGGAGCATAAAGAGAAATGCTACTGGGGGGTTGGGAGTGGGTGTTCGAGCCTTGTATGAAGTATTAGCCCTCACACAGGCAGGTGATAAACAATGGCTTAAGACTCATGATCACAACTGGAAAGGTTATGTATGGAGATGTCAATGGTGGGTTCTAGGATTAGAAAAACTTCGGCATTATTCCACAGGCATTTGGAATCAGGTAGAGGTTTTCAGGTAGGGGTGTGGCGGGATGTTTTTATATTTTGGAGTACTTATTGGCAGTAAAATGAGGCCTGGAGTTATGCATTGGGCTGCTAGCCTAATGGTCAGCAATTCAAACACACCAGCCATTCTAAGGGAGAAAGATAGCCGCTTCTGTAAAGATTTACAGCTGTGTAAACCATAGGGAGCAATTTTCTCCGTCCTATAGGGTCATTTAATCAAAATGTACTTAATGGAAGTGGTTTTGGTTATTGGCAATATGGAAAATGCATCAGAAGAGAAGAACTAATGGAGGCAGAGAGATGAGCTAGTGGTGAGAAATGTGGATGATTGAAACTCAATTCTACAGATATTGATAAATGAGTTTTTTAAGTGATTGAAGACTAGCAGGACTTGTAACTTTTAGAATTGTGGAGATGAAATGGGTAATAAATGACATCAAGAGTAAACAAGGCTATTCATCATCATCAAATATTTTCAACATATAATTGGCTACAGGGTTGGTTGAACCCAAGACTGTATTTTGGCTGAAAGAATATGTGATGTCACTTCTTTTCAAATGGTCAACTATCTTATTAACATTTATGAATTTTAGAATTAAAACATTTTATTTGTCTAAGTGAAAAATTTCTATCTTAAGGTAGATGGTAGGAAAAATTCCTTTGGCTTTTCTTTTCTTGCAATACAAACCAAAACTGTGTCTTTGGGGGAAAAAATTGGGAGAAATATTTTAAAACTTGTATTTGTTGTTTTTGCAGTGAGAATGTGTACTTTCATGCTCGATTAAGCCTTTATTTTTGATATAGGTACATAAATAGCCAGAATTTATGCAATGGCTATGGATTTTAAATAAATTATATATATAAATTGAGGATAAATGTAGTACAGATAGATTTAGGGGATTAATTGAATGCATTGGGGAATCCATGGATATATATCAAAAGCAGTTTATATATTCCAGGAGGATGGACTCAGACAAATTCTGGAGGAGATGAAGGCTTTATATGAACAAAACCAATCCGATGTGTAAGTTTTCATAAGATTTTTTTTAAGTTATCAGAGTTAAGAATTAATTAGAAATAATATTAGCTAGTTGATTTTGCATCATATTTGGGTTTTTTTTAATCTCTGTGCACCTGATTATATTCTAACTATATAATTTAGCCCAGCTCTAAAGGACTTAATATTGCTTATTGTTATATCTGCATTTTGGGTGCTTTAATGCATATTTGTTGGTTGATTGATATGACGGAATTAGGATAGACCCAAATTGAGATACAAGTGAATAAAAGCACTAACAAAGTGGAATACATACATTTTACTTTTTAAAAAAATTAATAGATGTTTTAATGCATTGAGTAAAGAGAATAGACAATATATAGTAGGCAGTATAGACAATAGACAACATGATAGCTACATGTTGGGCTGCTGACTGCAAGATCAGCTGTTTGGAACCATCAGCTACTCTGAGGAGGAAAGATGAAGCTTTCTACTCCTATAAAGTGACAGTCTTAAAAATCCAGAGGGGCAGTTCTACCCTGTCCTATGGGCAGAACTGCTTTGGGTGGAAATCAACTCACTGGCAGAGTTTGGTTTGAGTATCGGCGCAGTAGAGATTATTCATAGTTGGAGTGGAGTTTATACAGAACTAGTGCTGCAGAAAGCTCAAAAGGTTTCTAGATTTACAGATAGTAAAAGTTCAGCCTGGGATTTGGCACAGTGAAGAATTTGAGCTGTAAGACAAAGTAATAGTGCCCTGTGATTTGGTCAAAAACAAACCAAGCTCACTGCCATTGAGTCAATGCCGACTCATAGTGACTCTATGGGACAGGATAGACTGCCTGTGTGGGTTTCTGAGCCTTTTTTAAAACAGTTTTATTGGTACTTAATCCACATATATCACACAATTCAATAGTTCAGTCATATCAAGAAGACTTACATAATCATTAACACAATCAATTCTTTAGAGATAAAATTACAAATAATGAGTAAGAAAGAAAAGACCACCTTGTCTTAGAACAAGCAAGAAATGCTCTCACCTAAACAGCAGTTGTCAACCTGTTGGTTACGACCCGTTGGGGGTCAAACAACCCTTTCACAGGAGTCACCTAAGACCTGAAAACACATTTCCAATGGTCTTAGGAACCAAGACACTGTTCCTCTAGCTGTCTCTAGGCAGGGCTGCCCATATGCAGATATGCCCACATACGAGTAACTGGCGTGAAAACTGTTACCCATGCTACACTATGCTTTACAACAAAATTAATTTCATTTGTAGTTAGAAATTAGTCTTTCACAATAGAAAATGTTTTTGTGATTAATCACTCTGCTTTAATTATGTTCAAATTGTAACAATGAAAATACTTCCTGCTTATCAGGTTTTACATGACGATTCATAACAGTAGCAAAATTACAGTTATGAAGTAGCAACAAAAATAATTTTATGGTTGGGGGGGTCACCACAATATGAGGGACTGTAGTAAATGTATATTAGGAAGGTTGAAAACCACTGACCAAGAACAAGTTCAGGTTAGAAGGGAGGTCATCTGACCATGTATCCAGTTCATTCCAGCATAATCACACTTACAATGATCTCTATCTGATAGAAAAGCTGTTCGAGACACTTTCCTGTGACTAGAGGGGATCTGCTGGTGGCTTAATCTGACTAGATACTCTGCAGATGGGTTTGGGGCCCCCCTATCTTCTATAGCATTCTATAAATTGGGTCTTCGAAATTTGGGCTCTGATACTTTTCCCTTTGTCATTTTTGAATTTTGTTTTGCGTGCCTTTGGGTCACGCAAGCTGGTGTGCTTCTTCTTTGTGGACATAGTTCACTCCTCGTTTAGATGACTACTTGTTTGAATTTAAGACTCCACACACTATTCCGATTGATAGTGAGCACCATTTGTTTTCTTCACCACACTTAGCTATAGCACCCTTATCTTCAGTGATCATTACATGAGGTGGGCAAGGCCATGTTATCCAAACTAACTGTCTTTGGATTGGGACTAAAGTTAAATTGGGGCCAGAATCCATCTGCTTGTCCCTGGGATATGCATAGCTCGGGTTTACTTTGACAGCCATACTATGACAAATTAATACCCTGTAAGACCAACTACCCCACCAACAGCAGCAAAACAACTAGCAGACAACTAAAGAGAAACACAAACAAAACAAGCAAATGAAAGGCAGGGAAAAAACCCATAGAAACAGAAAAGTAACACATTGTCAATCATTCCCCCTGGAGTATAAGATGATTGCACTGGCAACACCATCAAGTTTTCCGATGACACATCATTCTGCTGTAGGTTTGAGGAGTCTGCAAGTACAGTTCTAACTTGAGCCGAAACCCATGAGTTGTTGCTCCACACAGTTAGATCTCATATTCAGTTGAATTCTGTTTACCCTAAGCAGGGGGGATCGATGCCAGGGGAAACATCCTGGATCAATTCTTCCAAGTTTAAATCCCTGCCCAACAGATCAAAGCCAGTCATATCACTGAGAGGGGAGCATCAAGGTACTAAATATATGGTGATTCTGAGTCCCTTTTGATGGACTCCAACCAAATGGGGTTCCCCCCAAGGTCCAATGACCATCACTTCCACAGGTCCAGGGCAGCCACTCTGCTTCCTCTTCTATCTAAGCACCCCAGTCCTCAGTCCAAGGGTACAGGCACCTTTGAGGCCAGGCTCAGTTCATTCTGCTGGGCCTCTGTGTTAAGCGCTTGTGTAGCCCGAGTGATGCCATGCTGACCACAAGGTTTACCGTACCACAAGGTCAGCATCCAGTGACATCTTGGTGTTTAGTCCATGGCATGTTTTATTGAGCTTTGGCTAGAGACATATTTGTAGTGTTTACCCAGGAACATAAAATCTGTCCCTATAGGTTCCCTACAATCATTGTTTAGCACCCCTTCCCAATGTGAGGATATTTCTCCCCAATCACCTACCATGCTCGCCAACAGAACTATCAGTGATGTTCCTCTCCCCTGGCCTAAACTTGATTTCCTGGCAAGGTTCTTTCATTTCTGTGGGGATTTGCCCCAGCCTTGTCTTGGTGTAGACCCTCAGGTGGATGGTCTTATCCCATATCCCACCTCTTTGTGGAGTGACCCACTTTGGAGGATATTTTTGGTTTAAGGATTATTTTAGGACTTGGGTTTTTCCAGTTTACGTGGCTCTAGAAAGTCTAGCGTTCTTGGTAATTTGAAATTCAATTTTGAATTTTTCCCTTTTGATCAGCATTCGTTTATAGATTCTTTAATCAAAAAGTTCACACTATCAATAGAATTGCCATGTGCCCCTGGGGGTGATTGATAATGTTCTCTAATATAAAATTACAATGATGTCTCTTAAGATTAACCAGAGATGTACGTAAACCATAGATAACATGAATGGGATTTAGACTTGCATTTAATTCTAGCCCAATATGAGAATTAGTTCTTGTGACTTGGCCCTTTTTGATGCTCACTGAAGATATGGATGCTAAAGCAAAGTGTAGTAAAGAAATTTAGATGGTATGATTTTTAGAAAGAATGGCGCATGGGGGTCTTATTTTTCAACAAGCAGCCTTCTGAGTGAAATGTCACCTAAGTCCACATGGAAGAAGCACATCAGCCTTTGTGACCAGAGGAGTGTGAATAATTAAAACTCAAATATGAAGGAGGGAATAGTATTAGAGCTTAAATTGTGAACACCTGATTTGCAGAAGGATATGGATGACAGTGGAAATCCAAAATCATTTGCAAGTTCCACACAAGTGGTTTAAGATTCCGGTGAATCCTCTCTGACTCAGTTGAAGGATGTCAGTAGTCTTGCTATCAGACAGAGAGTGTTATAGAGATGATTACAATAAAGCATGATATCATTTGACCTTTGTTTTGACCCATTTTACTTCAGTAAAAACAAAGTGCAGGGGAAATATGTATGGATAAAGCTCTGTGAGTCCTCTCTGAGCATAGACAAGTGTTGTGGTTAGCCTTGCTGTTATGCAGAGTGCATTGGAAAGTGGATTATTGCAGATGCAATTCCTTTAAAATTTAGCACCATAGCCATTGATCTCCTTTTTGACCCATTTTAAATTGATTTTAGTTTTTTATATTTTCTATCTTTTCAGTTGGGATACTTTTGTTTTACTTTGTTATTTTTAGTAGTTTTTTTGCTGTTTTTAAATGTTTTAGTGTATATGAAATCTAGGGTAGGTATATCTATTGAGACAATATCTTGATTAATGGTTCCTGAGTTGTGGCCGGGGCGGTTTGAAGGAAGTGAGTACAATAATAACAGTGAGTACAAGAAGGAAGAAAATGTTCTAAATTCGATTGTGGTGATGATTGTACAACTCTTCTTAATATGATTGAACCATTTAATTATATAATTTGCGATGGACTTTTTAACAGTTTATTGGTATATAATTCACATATCGTTGTAGAATCATCACCATAATCAGGTTTAGATATTTTCTTCATTCTTGGACTCATTGTTATTAGCTCCCCAATTCCTCCCCACCTCCCCTGCCCTGCCCCAAGGAACCATGAATCCAGTTACTGCCTCTGATTCACCTATCTTGGATTTTATATACAGAAAAACAGTGAAAACAATAAAAACAACACTAACAAGACTATGAAAGTAAAACAAAAACCTCAGTCAAAAGAAAGCTACAAGTATCTTAAGAACTAGAACACATTTAGATGGCTCATAAGGGAGAGCAAATGGTGGGGTGCTGAGTTTGAACCTAACCGCATCCGCAGGAATCCACTGCGCTCTGCATGCTAGCGAGGCCCTCCACCCCTCGTCCATGGTCACAGTGAGGCTCCAAGGGTTTGCTTCATGAGTATTTTCCCTTCACTTTTTTTTAAAATTGAAACAGCTTTAAAATGGGTTCAAAGGAAAATCAAATAAGATATACTGCATTTTGATCTATGTCTGACATATTGATTTACAGTGTCTGATAATAGAGCTCTTCACATCCCTCAGCTATAACGAGAGGGAATTCACAAGAGACTTGATCTCTTTGTGGACCCTCTAAATGGATTTTGGGCTTCCACTGACAACCATAGCCTTCTACAAACCAATTGTTCACAATTTAAGCTTTGATATCATTCCAGCCTTTAGATTTGGATTATGTTCACACAGGCTGATGTGCTCCTTCCATGTGACACCCCACTTAGATGGCTGCTTGTTTGAAAACAAACCTTTAAAATCCCCAACACTATTTTTTCTAATAGCTGGGCACCATCTAGGTTCTTCACCACATTTTGCTGTAGACTCATATCTTCAGTGATTTCTTCATGAGGGCAACCACTAAGCAGGACCATGTCATAAGAACTAGCTGTTCTTAGATTGGGACTAGAATTAAGTACAAGCCTAAAATCCACTCATGGTTTATAAATGACTCTGGTTCACCTAAGAGACATCATTGTCATTTTATGTTACAGAACATTATCAATTATCATCCCCTTGCTGACTCATGACAACTTTATAGGGCAGGGTAGAACTGTCCTGTGAGTCTCCCAGCCTGCACATCATCACAGGAGTAAAAAGCCTCATCCTTCCCCCACAGACTTGGCTGGTTACTTTAAACTGTTGATGTTTCACTTAGGAGTCTAATGTGTAGCCGGTACACTTTGATGGTGTCATTAGTTTAGCCAATGTTACAGAATTTAGAACATTGTTGAGAAAGGGAAATTATACAAGTATGGGCCAGCTGTGAACTGCAATACATGAATTGTTGACTTGTGTAAATTAAACCTTTAAGTGACTGAGCACTATTTACAGAAACAACAGGAGTTGGTGATAGGGCAAACGTTCCAATAATATTTACAACAGCAGAGCCACACCTGCCATAAAAAGCAAAGAAGCATTAAAACAGACTGGTAGTTCTGGGCCATTGTTCTTGGTGGCAAGAGATTGAAACCAAGTCCCGTGCTGTGGTTGACTTCTTTCACTAGTTTAATGACATCGAGTCCCATCCATATTGTAGATTGTGCCAATTCTTCATTTCTCCGATTGGCTGAGTAACAACATCAGCAGCAGCAGTAGTGTGTACACATATATATCACATTTTCCTATTCATGGGCATTAGGTGGTTCTTATCTTCACCCATTGCAAATAGTATAGCAAGGAATGTTGGTGTACAAGTCTGTTTGCATGTCTTTTCAAATCTGGGTGTAGTAGATCAGATTTTTGTTGAGTTGCGACACTACTACCTACATTAGCGATACCATTTTACATTCCTACCAGCAATGGATACAGGAAATTTTTTTTTTTTGGTAGTGAGTTTGGTTAGGTTTATTTATTTTATTAAATCATTTTATTGGGGGCTTGTATAACTAACTCTTTGCACAATCCATAAATCCATCTATTATGTCAAGCACATTTGTTGCCATCATCATTCTCAAAACATTTTCTTTCTTCTTGAGTCTTTGGTATCCGCTCATTTTTTACCCTTCTTCTCCCTCCCTCCCTACCTCACAAAACTTTGATAATTTATAAAAATTTTTTCATGTCTTACACTGTCCAATATCTCCCTTCACCCACTTTTCTGTTTTCCACCCCCAGGGAGGGGGTTATATGTGGATCATTGGTTCCTCTTTTCTCCCCCACCTTCCCCTTACCCTCCTGGTATTGCTGCACTCATTGATCCTGAAGGGTTTATCTGCCCTGGATTCCCTGTGTTTCCGGCTCTTATCTGTATCAGTGTACAGCCTCTGGTCTACCCGGATTTGTAAGGTAGAATTGAGATCATGATAATTGGGGGAGGAAGCATTAAAGAACTAGAGGAAAGTTGCGTGTTTCATCAGTGTTATACTGCACACTGACTGGCTCGTCTCCTCCCTGTGACCCTGCTGTAAAGGGATGTCTACTTGCCTACAGATGGACTTTGAGTCTCCACTCCGCACTCCCCCTCATTCACAATGATGATTTTTTTTTTGTTCTTTGATGACTGGTACCTGTTCCTATAGATACCTCGTGATCACACAGGTTAGTGTGCTTCATCCATGTGGGTCTCTATCTTCAAGCCTTTAAGATCCCAGAGGCCATATCTTTTGATAGCTGGTACCATCAGCTTTCTTTTTCACATTTGCTTATGCACCTGTTTTGTCTTCAGCAATCATGTAGGGAAGGTGAGCATCATGGAATGCCAATTTAATAGAACAAAGTGTTCTTGCATTGAGGGAGTATTTGAGTAGAGTCCCAATGTCCTTTAATACTAAACCTATAAATACATGCACATTAGATCTACTTCTCCATCATCATATATAAATATTGGCATGTACACACCTGTATTTAGACCTTTAAATACTCTTTGACTCCTAATTCTTTCCTCTATTTCCTTTTGCTTTCTTCTTGTCCCACTATCATGCTCAGTCTTCATTTGGATTTCAGTAATTCCTCTAGGTTATACTGCTCTTGATCAAGCCCTACCAGGCCTCCTGCACCCTCCTGGCCATTGATTTTGAATCACTTATTGTTCCCTTGTCCCTAGGTTTGTTAACACCCACTTCCTTTCCCCCCACCCCCGCCTCCCCTGCTCCCATATCTCCCCAGAACCAGCAGTCCGTTGTTTTCTCCTTCAGATTGTTTATCCCGCCTATTTTTTCTAGATAGAATTGCAGAGATAATAATATGCACAAAAAACAAGACAGAGCAAAACGAAGCAACAAAAGAAAACCAAAAAAAGACAAAAAAAAAAAGAAAAGCCTGTAAATAGTTCAAGGTCTGTTTGTTGACCTTTAGGAGTGTTTTCCAGTTGAGTCTGATGGGGTGGCACACTCTGGCCCCAAAGTCTATTTTTTGTACTCCCTCAAGACTTCTTTGCTCTGCTTCCTTTGCTGTTCTGTTGCATGGCTCTTAGTGTTTTGCCTCAGTGTGATGGGGTCAGATTGGGCACAGTTCCCACACTGTGTTTCCAGTGTTGTCCCCTGGTAGCACTATGGGTCAGTGAGGTACATCGTGTCTCATAGTGGACTGGCCATATGGTCCTCTCTGTGCTTTGACTTCTCTGAGTGGAAATATCGTCCTCAGGGCTTGGTGGGCCAGGATGTGTTCCACTTTGAACTACTTTCTTGTATTCATAACACTTGTAAATTCTTGTTTTAAAAATTTGTCCCCCATCTTCCTGATGTCCTTCTGAGAAAACAATCACTGTAAGCAATGTCTGGTTAAATTATATATCAAAAGAAATCTTTTTATTTTCCCACCTATAAATGTGATTTTTTTTAGGACATTTGATGTATGTTTTTAAGTACTTGGTATTAGGTGTATTTGTGCTTAGTTTGTACAATGTAGACCATAATCTGGTACCCATAGAGTGACAGCAGATAGAAAAACCTAACAGCACAGGGTGTGCATTTTTCCTGTTTTCAGGGCCTAGTGCATTATGTGGAACAAAGCATGGTGGACCCTTTTTATATTCATCTAATTGCTTTAAAATGCTAAAGTAGATACTTACTCCTTTTGTTCTTCTGGTTTTAAAATGTGATCCATATCAAGTGTCTAAGAAGATGTGCATTTTATAGGGTGAAACTACTTCCTCTGTATATGAAAAAACCCTAAAGTATAGTAAAAAATATAGATGGGGAAATAGCAAATATTTGTTGAATGAATAAACTGCTGACTCCATGTCCAGCTACAGTAGTGTGGTGAGGATTCGGAAGTGCTCCTAGAAGCGGAGTGCTCATACAATAGAAACATCATGTAAGACCACCTTCTTCGGGCCATGATGTCAGGTTTTCTCTTACCTCAGTGAACAAATAGGACACTTGTCTTTTGAAATAATAGAAAGCAATCAGTGTGCAAAACTGTACAATACCAAATGGTTAAAGGAGATTAAATTATTATAGTATCATTGCATTGACAAGTTAGTTAACTTGGCTTTTTCTTACTTTAATCTTGTAATGTGTAAATAAAAGTTCTGAAGTAGAAGCAGCACAATTTGCTTAGGTAAACTGTTACGTACAAATAGGTAAAAATGTGTACGTGTATCAGTCCTTTGAAAAATATCATGGAAAAGTTAATTTTTTGGTTCTGTAGTGCCAGGAACTGGATTTAATGGTTTCTTGTGGGGATTGTAGGGGTGGTTGGTGGGAAACAGGAAGCTAATAACAATGAGTACAAGAAATAAGAAAATGTTCTAAAATTGATTGTAGTGGTAATTGTACAGTTTTTTGTACAATTCTTAATAACTATTGAATTGTTTGATGTGAATTGTTACATGTCAATAAAACTTAAAAATTTTTGTTGTTCTGCAGTGTATTTATCCATTTTCTCTTTAATTCTCTTCCTAGTAATGAAGCAAAATCAGACGGAAGAAGCAATTTGATACCAACCATCAAATTTCGGCACTGTTCTTTGTTAAGAAATCGACGCTGCACTATTGCGTACTTGTAAGCTGCTGTGATTTTACTTGTAGTAGCAGGAAACAAAGAAGAGTTTTCCATGGGGTTTCTCAATTAAGTTTCTGGTTGATAGCAAGAGATCTCAGATTTATTTATCTCTGTGGTTATGCATGGAGCCCTGGTAGCATGGTTACTTGTTGGGCTGTGATCTACATGGTCCACAGTTCAAAACCACTAGTAGTTCCGAGGGGAAAAGGCCGTGTTTCTATTCCTGTAAATAATTACAATCTCGGAAACCCACAGGGGTTTGCTATGAGTCAGCATTGGCTTGATGGAAGTGAGAGTGTTTTCAGTGTTTATGCGCTGGACTGTTAACCAGAAACAGCATTTCAAAACCACCAGCTGTTCTGCGGGGAAAAGATGAGGCTTTCTACTCTTAAAAAAGAGTTACAATCTCGGAAACTCACTGGTGCGCTTCTATCCTGTCCTTACAGTGTCAGTATGAGTCAAACAACTCCATGTGGCAGTGAGTTATTTCTTTTAAGTTTGATTTAATGTAAGCATTTTAACTTCGTTTTTCCAGTTTAAAATTTGTATTGTAAAAGATTGCACTATTCTTGAAAGCAGAGAGAATAATATAGTGAAGCTCCTGGAGTTGTCTTATAAATTTAACAATACATTTTCCATAATTTATGACATATGTATGTTAGGCTACTTAAAACTAAGTACTAAACATCAGATAACATTTTACCACTATATACTTTAGGATACATCTCTAAGAAATAAGGGCCTTTCTGATCTTTTTCCACATTACTGCTGTGTCACCATCACAGTTACGACAATGAACAGTGCTAGGGGCATCAGCCCAGTTCCTATTCCCGATTTCTGGTAGTCCCAAAGATGTCTTCTTAGAGTAGATCTATTTGCATCAGAATCTTAAAAAAAAAAATCCACAAATGACAGTTTAGTTGATAAGATCCTTGAGTCCTTACTGATAGAACAGTGTCTGATTTCCTGCTTCTTTGTATGCTAATACTCTCTCAATGTCCTAGGTATGACCGGTTACTACGGATTCGTGCACTTAGGTGGGAATATGGCAGTGTGTTGCCTAATGCTTTACGATTTCACATGTCTGCTGAAGAAGTAAGTTAGCACTTTTTCAAGTTAATGATTTTGGGAAAATACTGAGATCCTGGCTTTTTTTTTTTCTACAATGATGTTTACTAGTATTTCTCTGTTTTCTGTAAATTTTCTATATTTTGTTTGTGAGAATGTGTAGAGGTAAATATAAACTACTAACTCAGCAGTTTGTATATATAATTTATTGACACATACTTTTTGAATTAAGCAACCATTCTTACCATACTTTTCTGAGTTATTCCTCACTAGCATAAGCTTACTACTCCAAGATTCCTAGCTAATCTTTTGAGTTGCTATCATTTGATCCATGATTTGATCACCTTTTCAGCAATAAGTTTTCAGCGTTTTTTAAGCAGTTAGTACTTACTGCGATAGGCATGGGAAGTATAAAACCAAACTCATTACTCTCAAGTCGATTGTGACTAAAACTGCCTCAGAGGTTTATAAGGCTATACATTATTTTTGTTTTGAACTGTCTTATTTGGCACATAATCCATATACACTATCAATCTTTATGGAAACCAACTGCCATATTTTTCTCTTACAGAGTAGCTAAGTGGATTCAAATTGCCAACCTTTCCATTAATAGTGACAAATGTAGCAACTGCCACTGGGGTACCCTCCTGGAAGGGAGTAGTAGTAAGTAATTCTAGTGCTACAGGGAAAACTGACAAACAATAAAAAAAGGAGTTTCTTTTATTTATTAGTGATTCATCAGTGGAGTTGAAAAGCCGACATTATTCTTAGGAGATATGTAGTTTTCTAGTCAGCATGAATAAATATTCAGAATAAGATGAGTATTTGTCACTGAAAGTAGGGTGCTAGACCAGTATTTCAAGATAGAACATTAGAGTCAGAACACTTGGTTTCAACTCCTGACACTGCTTTCTAATCTTGGGCAAGTAACCTCATTGCTCTGTGTTCACTCCTTTATTTACAAAATGGGGTCATAGTGTGTCCTACTACAGCCTTGGTTCTCAACCTTCCTAATGCCACGACCCTTGAATAGAGTTCCTCATGTTGTGGTGATCCCCAATCTTAAAATCATTTTTGTTGCTACTTCATAACTGTAATTTTGCTACTGTTGTGAATTATAATGTAAACATCTGATATGTAGGATATATTTTTAGTTTACAAATTGAACATATTTAAAGCATAGTGATTAATCACAAAAATAGGTAATTATATCTTGTGAAATACTGATTTCTAATTATAAATAAATGAAATTTTGTCTTGAAGCATGGTGTAGCATGAGTAACAGTCTTAATATAACAATAGTGTACTACATTGCTACATTTTGCGACAGTGTGCGTAAAAAGCCAGAAGGTTGAGATAGTTTCTTTCTCACTAGATCAGAAATTCTCCAGACAGTCTTTGCAAGAGCACAAGATCATCTTCCACAACAAATCTACTTCTTTATTTAGACTTGATAACAAACAAGCTGGAAAACCCTGTTTCACAAAGATAAGTTGTTGGAAATGGAAGAAAAAGGTGCAACACAGTCTCCGACAGAACAGGACCTGACTGCAAACACTTGATCCAGAATTTTGTAACTGGCATTGTAGAGAAATCAGTTCTCGCTGCATCGCTGTTAGTTCAATAAACGTCTCTTGTGCTATCTCAGGAACATCTTCAACTTTGACTGTAAATGGGCTTCTGGCAAGTGCAAATGAGGTGTCGGGTAGATTTGGAAAGTACGATGAAATTTCATCTGCAAGCATATGCAAGTGTTCTTTCACAGAAATTGTAATCCTTTTGTCTGGTTCAGTGTCATGTTCTTCAAAGAAAACAGATAGGGTAGGCATGTAAATTTTATTTTCTTTTTATTATTTTTTTGGTAAATTTTATTTTCATCCAATTTTTTCCCCCAAAGCTGATGTTTCCTTTGGAATGATCAGATATTTTCAGATAAATCAAGGCATGTTGCATTTTGTCCTTGCAGTAATAAATTGTAACTCATTCAAGATGGCAAAGATGGCAATCAAACTATTTTCTGTATCTCACTTTTATCGCTGCAAAATGCTTTGAACTGCGGTCATGTTTTCTGATAAAAAACGTTTTGAGTTCATCACCATGCTCAAAAACACCTTTTAAAACTTTTCCTCTGGACAACCGTCTCACTTCAGTTGCGAAAGCAGTAGACTGTTTAAAGTGCTCGCCTTTACAAAATTGACAGAATTTATGATGCTTCTCATTACTTCTTGTAACTCTTTTGGCCGTGTATTTGTTGCTAATATTTTCTGAGGAGTTATACAGTGAGTTCCGGTGACTTTCGGTGACTCAGTACCAAACGTTGAAATTCAGATTGACATCCTAGCATAGTGGAGCATCATCTGCAAACACCACAAACCTTTTCCCAAGAGATCTTATGCTCTTTCAGAATGAACCAACTATCAAATACATCACGTGTAGTAGTTGCCATTTTAAGAGGTTTGCAAAAAAAGAAACTCATATTTAAAGTCGCCATCATTAATATGCCTCAGGTAAACAGTAACTGTGAACAGTTTGCAACGTCTGTAGATTCATCACGCTGGATGCTAAATATTGGAAGTGGAGCAGATTTACTTTCCTGGATTATCTGATCAAGAATATCAGCAGCCTTGTCTGCTATTCTTCTGCAGGCAGTGTCATTTGATAAGAAAATTGCGCTCAATTTTGTAACAAATTCATCTCTGATCATAACTCGGACAATTTACTGGCCCCTGGCAACAGTGAATCCTCAGCAATGGTGTAGGGTTTCATAGCGCTGGTGATTCTGAGTGCCACCAAATATGAAACTTCAATGACTGCTACGTTTTGTTTGTGGTACTTGCCACCAGTGTCAAGTCTGGCTTTCTTGAGTTTATCATCAGCTTTGCTTTTAAAATAGTTGGTATCCTTGCCAGCAAAGCTCGGATATTTGCTATCAAAATGGCATATTAGTTTGTTCAGCTTCATAGATTCAACTAATAGAACTTCACAACAAGTAAGACATTGTAGTTTCTCAGTTCCTGCTGTCATTGAAGTAAAACCATACCATAAAAAATCCTCACTATCTTTTCTTAACGTTCTTCTACATGATCCATTGTCATGGGATGGTTGGCTAATGAAAATAATATATAACCATAGCTTTAATAATACAAAAGATGGCTCTCCCTCCTCCACCACTGCCACCTCCTCCTGCTGTTCCTGCAGCTGCCTGTGTGCTCCTTTGGTGCGGACCTGGTACCTCTTTTGAGAAGACTTCAGCATTCACCCTGGCCAACAAAAAACTCAAGGGAGGAGTCAAGACTGAGAACAATGATCAGATTAACTTGAAGGTGGTAGGGCAGGATGGTTCTGTGGTGCAGATTAAGATTCAGAGGCACACCCACTTAGTAAGCTAATGGAAGCCTATTGTGAACAGGGTTTGTCAATGAGTCAGATCTGATTTGATTCGACAGACAGCCAATCAATGAAACAGACACACCTGCACAGTTGGAAATGGAGGATGAAGATACAATTGATGTGTTCCAGCAGCAGACAGGAGGCATCTTCTAAGGGAGCCTGCTCCTTTCCTCCAGAACTCTCTTCCAGCCGACCAAGAATCCATTCTCGATTAGAAAACCACAGTTTGATTCCACCACCTCCTGACAACTACAGTATAGTTTTCTCTTTATTTCATTTCCCCTTCCTCATTCCTTTATTGTACACAAAGTAACTGGTGCATGTACACAAGCATATTAAATTTTTCCCTTTGTTTATTTATTCGTTTACTAAATCACCAATGGTATGTTTTGATCAACATCAGGTGGAGATGGGATGGGGAAAACACTGGTTCTGTGAAAGCTCCCCTTCTCCATCAGTGGCTTGCTCATTCAGCTTCTCTCTTTGTATTTCAGTAGGTTATTTTGCTCTCACTGTTTAACAAAAACAAAAAAAATGACATGAAAAAAATCCTTGCATGCCTTGTTCGATTGAAGAATTTTTATGTTTTTCATTTATCATTGTAAAACCAAGGACAGTTTTATAACATTTTTGTATGTAGCTATTACATGTAGGGCAATCTGTCTTTAAGTAGGCGTAAATTACTCTCAATGAAGCCTAGATAGTTTTCCCTTCAAGTCAAGCGCCTTGTTTAAATTTCTTATTTAAAAAAAAATAGTACTAAAGATGATACATGGCACAATTTAGTCAATACAGTTTATTAAAATTTCCTATGATTTAACATTCTCTATGTTGTGTTTTTACATACCTGTTACTATCACAAGGAGCAGTATTCACATCAACCACAGCTGAATATAAAAAGACCAATCAGCATCCAGATAAAGTTCCCATGGTACAGATATCGATTTTTTGCAGTAGTTTATGATTTTACCCAGAAATAATAATTCATGAAGTGTCATTTACCACCAATATTGCTGCTTTTAACACTGTCGCTGCTTTTAACACAGTAGCTGCTTTTAACACAGCAGCTGCTCTCTACGCATGTGTGACTTGTCCACATAAACACATTGTGGTGCCAACCCTGTCACATCCACCTTTATTTGTACAAGTTGAATGTGATGGGGTTGTCTGATTATGTCATTACGCTGCGTACACGTATGTGGGCAGACCCTCCTGGAGATGGATAGAGGAGCAGTGACTTGGTTCCTAAGACCATTGGAAATACATGTTTTCCAATGGTCTTAAGTGACTCCTGTGAAAGGGTCCTTTGACCCCAAAAGAGGTCGTAACCCACAGGTTGAGAACTGATGTATTAACAGGGTTGTTACAGGATGATTAAGGCTGCCCATTTGGAACATAGCATAGAACGGAATGTGATCAATGCTGTTATTGTGTGAGTTTGGTATAGTATATCACTTATGAAAGAAAGTGTTAGTCTGGGTTGACTAGAGGAACAGTCATACACTCATGTGTATAAGAACTTTATATAAAAGAGCAATTATATATTGAGAAAACATCTCAGCCCAGTTCAGATCAAGTTCATAAGTCCGATATTAGCCTATATGTTCGGTACTAGTCGATAAATTCCTCTTTAGATTCACAGTATATGTAATGATGCCAAATGCAGGAATATCGCAGGCCAGTGGGTAGAAGGTCTTGTGGATCCAGTGGCAGTGTATGCATTTCAGTGTTGGCACGGGTCTCCTCCAGCTCTCTGACTGTCTCAGCGCAGAAAAGGAAGGCAGAGAGACTGGGTTTGATCTCCATTGAGCTACTTATTTCTGTCATGCCTCAAAATGAGGTCATCAAGCTGCAATTTTATTGACAGGCTGACAGGATATAATGTAATTGCCACGGCATGTATTCAGTAAATTTGCCATGAGTTTTATAAACAATTTACTTGCTAACTGCATTTAAAAAATTTAACTTGAGTTTAATTGACATAATTCATATACCACACAACCCAGTGGTTTAAATATATTAAAAAGAGCTGTGCAGTTATGATCTCCATCAATTTTAGAACATTTTCTTCAGTCTTAAACTCACCATTTGCCCCAGCCTGCCCTGTCCTAACCCAAAGAAACTTAATCCATTTATAGTCTTCACAGTAACTAAGTCCTATCCTAGATTTTATTTAAAGAAAATCATATGCGTATGGATTGTGATAAGAGTTGTATGAGCCCCTAATAAAATGTAAAACACAAAATAAAAAAAACACCTAACTATCCTAAGTCATCATGGCAAAATATTGAATGCTCAATAAACCACTGAAAACTCCAAAAAAAAAGAAAGAAAATCATATGCAAAAAAAACAGCCCTCAATCCAAAAGAAAATATAAAAACTAGAACAAATTTAAAAGGGACCAAAAGAGAGAAAAACAATAACGTTAAAAATTATCTGTGTTAATCTACTTTCCAATGCACTCAGTGTATAACAAGACTATTTCCATTCTTTGTTCATGGTCTAAGGAGATTCACTGGAGGCTTAATCTGTGTGGGAACTGTGCAAATGGAGTTTGGGCTTCCACTGTCATCCGCAGTCTGCTCAGGTTTTAATCTCTAATACCATTGCCTCCTCTGATCTTGAATTGCTAAGTACATTTCCATGCTTTATTTTTATTCTGTTCATGTTCTGGAGAAAGAAACAAAGTACCTCAGCTTCTTGAGGGAACTACTAAATAATTACGTTACCAGTTAATTTTTCAGGTTCTTTTTCCATGGTCTTTGTGCCGGAATCTTACATTAAGTGGACTTGAGGGGTGCCTCTTTATTATGGTGAAATGAACAGAACATGTTCTTTCTCTAATAACAATAGCTATAGTATTTTTTTAAAAACATAGAGTGTTTAAGAGTAATAGTTCTTGTAGGATTTTATCTTAAAATTTAAGTAACCAATAGATGAGGATTTTATTTTAAACATAAATACATGAACTTGTCGTGCATAAACTTTTTTAGTTTAGTACAAGGTAGTCATGACAAGGCACACAAGTAAGACTTCAAGATGCTGATTTTCGAACCAGAAAATTATAATTAAGAATTATAATGTTAGTCTTGAGATTAGATTTCCATACTTTAGACTTCATTTTGACCTTGAGTTCAATGGAAATCCCTTATAGCTGGGGTCCAAATTCGGTGTTAATAGAGTCTCTACAAGGTCTAGTCTATGGAGAGAATCACTGCCTCTGCCTTTTCCTTCTCAGAGCATAAACCGAAATTCAGTTTCTATATGTGAACATTTCACTTTGAACTCACCGATAAGGGATAGGTGATGCCATCTTTAACAAAGATTAGTGTATTATTTTTTTCCATGAAGGTAGACAAATAGTAGTTTACAAGTTAGAGACTCCAAGACACTTTAGAGAGAGATAATCTTATGTCATAATTTCTTTTTTAAAAATCATTTTATTGGGGCTCATACAACTATTATCACAATCCATACATACATACATTAATTGTGTAAAACACCCACTGCCATTGACTTTTAACAATCCTTAAGGATGAGCAAAGTAGAACTGGCTCTTTAGGTTTCTGAAGCTGTATTTCTTTATAGGAGCAGAAATCCCCTTTCTCCCTAGGTGTAACTGGTTGAGTCAAACTGTTGACCTTGGCTTTAGCCAACACATAACCCAATACTAACCAACATAGTAGTGGTGGGTGCCTTCTCGTCAGTTCCGCCTCATAGTGGCCCTGTCTAGATCAGCATGAAGTACTACTGGACTCTGCATCCTCACAATTGTTATGTTTGAACCCATTGTTGAGTTACCGTATCAATTCATCTCCTTGAGTTGTTTTTGTTTTTCCCACTGACTTTGCACTGTACCAAGTATTGTGTCGTTTTCTAAGGACTGGTCTCCTGAAAACATGCCCAAAACTTGTGAGACAAGTCTTGCCATACTCATCTCTAAGGATCAGTCTGGCTGTGATCTTCCGAGACAGATTTGTTTGTTCAGTTAGCAGTCCATGGTACTTTCGGTGCTCTTTGCCAACATGCTAATTCAAAGGCATCTATTCTTTGGTCTTTATTAATTGTTGTCCAACTTTCATATGCTTATGAGGCAATGGAAAATCCCATGGCTAAGGTCAATGGAAAATCCCATGGCATTGCTCAGTCCTCAAAGTGTGACATCCTTGCTCTTCATCACTTTAAAGTAGAATTTCAGAAATCCAAAATATGTTTAGTGAAAGAAATTTGTCACAAAATAATAAATACTGTGTGGATCTATTTAAAGTACAAATAATGAACAGCACTAAACTAGTGTTTTAGGGATGCATTCTTGGGTGATAATGTAAAATTTTCAGAATGGAACAAAATGATAAGTCTCCATTTTGGGGCTGAGGATGTGTTACTCCTTGACCAGGCTGTTTCTTAATAATGTCATTAACCTGTACATCTTTGTTTTGCCTACCTTTCTGTAATTATACATAAATAAGATTCTGAGGAGATTGCAACTAATGTCACAAAACAAAATATATATAAATTACTGTATAAAACATGAGTTTTCTCTGTAAACTTTCACCCTAACCATAATAGACTTTAAAAAATAACAAATGCCTTTTATTATTATTTCCTTCCCCCAGCCCTTTGGCAACTCTTAATCTACTTTTTTACATTTATAGAATTCCGATGACTGACTTTCCTACAAATGCAGTCGTAAAATAATGTGACCTGTTGCGCCACTTTACATGTGATAAAGGTTTACCCTTGTCAGATACAACTTAGAACTGAATTCCAAAGTAAGCCTCACTATCTTCTATTGTGTGCACTCCTCATTTTGCTTGTCCTTCCTTCTCTTTGGGGACATTTGCATTGTCTGCTCAAGCATGTTGTTCCATTCTTATAAAAAGAGTCCGTGCAGTATTTAAAGCGACCATAACTGAATCATGTGTTTTTCGTAGTGTTGTTTCTGGTTGAATGGTTTTTTTAGATCTGTGCTTAGGTCTACTGGTTTGTAAGCTATGTGATAACAAGAATTTTGTCTGTTTTGGTTGAATGCTCCATCCTAAGTGCACAGACAGTTCCTGACTCGTAGAAGACAACCATTAATGTTCGCTATATAAATACAGGAATGCCACACTCATGATCTACATGGGCGTATGTGCTGTTTGAAGTCACGATTACACAATGTTGGCAAGCTTGTTTTCTTTGTCACTTGGTAAAAAGACCATTTTTCTGTTTTCAGATAGAATGGTTCAATTGTTATAAGAAGTCCCTTGCTACTTACATGAGGTCATTGGGAGGAAATGAACGTTTGGACATAACACAGGATATGAAGCCTCCCAAAGCTTATATATTGAAGTAAGTTTTACCTCTTGAGAATGGATTTTATTGAATGTGTGGATTATGCTCCTATTATGTAAGAAGGAGATATGAATATAGTTTTGTTAGGTGCCACCAAGTCCTATTCATAGTAACTAGATGTACAACAGAATGAAACACTGCCTTGCCCCGCACCCTCTTCTCAAACATTGCTGTTTGAGCCCATTATTGCAGTCATGGTGTCAATGTGTACCACTGAGAGGCTTCCTCTTTTTGACCATCCAGGGACTTGCCATCCAGATGACATATACACGGAGTCGGCCTCTTTAAGGGGCACTCCCGCTGTAGCTCTTCCAGCATAGCTTTGTTTGCTCTTCTGGCTGTTGATGTTTTGTCAGTGCTTTTCTGCGATATCATAATTCATAGTTATCAATTCACCTCTGTCTTATTCATTGTTCACCTTTCATATACATATTAGGTGATTAAAAAATAGCATGGCTGGGGTCAGATAAACCGAGGACTAGTTTTCATAGTTTTACTGAGATAAAAGGACCCCTGGTGGTACAGTGGTTACACATTGGGTTGCGATCAGCATGGTCCGCAGTTCAAAACCCACAAAAACTCTGTCCCTTGACTCCACCCCTTGAGGGATAAGATGGGGTTCCTGCCAGGTCTAGAGGCCAGGTGTGTGGATTTCTCACCCAATGGGGGGGTTAAATTAAACCTCTCAAGTCTACTTTGAGATTGGTGCGGGAAGTGCTAGGCTTCTCTTTCCCCCTTGCCCCCTAATTGTGTTGTTTTGCTAACACATTTCCTGCTTGGGGGTGGCAAGGTGAGGAATGTTGAGCAAGGGCTGGTGGAACTGTAGAACAAAGCAAAAGTTAAGCTTGGCTAGTGACTGTCTGCACCAAGCTGACTCTGCAAAGCTGTTCTTCACCAGAGGACAGCAAGCCAAGAGGCTTGGTCAGCTGGGTTAGCTCAGGGACCAGAAAAAATTGGCTATGCCAGGCAGGAGGGACGCTTCCCCAGCGTGTGGACAGCCTATAACAAAGAGGGGAATCTGTTAGTAGTTGCTACTGCTCTCTCAGTTTAAGAAGCTTGGATGTACTTCATATTGAGATTCTCTTCCATGAAGTTTAGGATATCGCTCCTAGTGGACCTTCTCTATAATTGCTGAGAGTTGTCCGAGTTTGTTGTCTGACAGTCATTTTGCTGACTCTGCTGCTCTTTAACACTTTAAAGAAGTCTTTTGCAGCATTTATCTCATGGCTTGATTTCTTCACTAATTCCATGAATGTTGATTATGCATTGAAATAAATGAAATCCGTGTCAATTTATTTTTTTCTCTTTTTATCATTGTGTTTATTGGCCCGAGCATGAGGCTTTTTTTTCCATCGAGCCATAATCCCTACAGAAAGCTTTAGTCTCAGTTCTTCATTAATGTGTTGAATCCTCTTAGCTTTCCATAAGCAAAGTTGTATCATATGCATATCACAAGGTCTCTGCTTTTACACTGGACATTTTAATACTTTCATATTGAAAGTTACTACCACTAAGGAAGTACTTACCAAGGAGCTTCAAATGTTTCTGGGACTTTTTTCAGTTTTTAAATTCCATATTTGCACACACTTGAAGTCCCTGTCATATAGTTGTCATTTTGTTACTTGTTAAGTGGGTTATCCTCTCTTTGCTCCTCATTTCTTCCAGTAGTACCACGTACTTTGGCGCTTAGTTAATTTTTGGATTTTGAACCATCTTTATTATCCTCTTTTGTATACTTTTGAATATTGAATAAAGAAGACCAAAGAAAAATGTTTGCATTCAACTTAGGTGTTGGCTAAATATGTTAGGTAGCCAGAATAGGGGCCATAAAGGGGGAGTGTTAGTCTGGGTAGACAAGAGAAACAAATTCATAGAAACTCATGTTTATAAGAAAGAGGTTTATATAGAAGAACAACTGAATATTGCGAAAACGTCCCAGCCCAGTCCAGGTCAAGTCCGTGAGCCCAATATTAGCCCATATGTCTGATACCAATCTGTAAAGGCCTCGTCAGACTCACGAAACATGCAATGACTCCGATTGCAGGACGATCTTGAACCAGCGAGTAGAAAGTTTTTGGATCCAGTAGCATTGTAAACATCTCAGCGCTGGCAGGGTTCTTCTCTATGTAGCTTCTCTGGCTCCAGAGGTCTGTTGCATCAGGGTAGGTCCGTGTGGCTTTCCCAGCTACCAGGACGTAGTGCCATGTGTCTTGCCAGTAGAGCATCTCCAAGGAAGTGAGCTGAGAGAGAGAAGCGTCTCCTGTTTAAGGAGGAAATACTGGAGTTCCCAGAATTCTCAGGCGAAGGCAATGCCCACACAGAGGCCTCACTGGCTATCCTGATTGACCAACTAGACTCCACCACTTCACTCTTAATCCTCTCAAGTCCCAAATTGACATCAGATTACATAAGCACCACAAGGGGGTTGTCTCCGCAGTAACTGCATAAGGCTAAAGCAAAAGGATTGGAAGAAATCAGGCATCCATTAAATTTTAGAACAATCAAACTGAGCATGCTCAGACAAGAGCTCCCTCCACCCCGAGGGGAGGTCCACCAGGGCACACAGATTAGGCTCAGTTACATTACCTCACACAGGTGGGCCTAAACTCAAGCCAGTGGAACCAACCAATACCTTCAACCATGCTTCCCCCAGCCGTTGTGGAGAGGAGGGAATAAAGACCCTGCCTTGACTTCCTTCCATTCCAGCATTCTCCACAAGTGGGGGGTGGGAGCCCTTTTGGCCCCTGGGATTTCCTGGTTCCACGTGCTGGGTTATGTGTTCCTGTTCTTTCTATGTGTTTTTTCCCCATTCAGCAGTGAACCCATGTGCAGTTCTGCGGATCCTTGTATGCTTTCTTAAAACAATGTGTATTTTTTGAGGCTGTAATACCTGAAACTTCCCTTTTCCCCATAAAATCACTTGGATTACAAACCTGCTTCTGCTGTGTGAATTCTTTCAGGTACCTGAATCCAGGAACCGAACACCTTTTTCTCTATATTGCTTCATCTTGCAATCTACTATCCTTGTATTTCAATCTAAAGGAATGTCTCAACATTCCCTTAGGTTTTATTTGTTTTCTTGAATTTTATCCTCATTTATAAAGGAAAGTTTTGCTGGCTATAGGAATCTTGGATGGCTGTTCATTTCTTTCATTATTTTAAATATGAGACTCTATTACCTCCTGGTTTCCAGGGTTTCTATATATGTAAATTGGTACTTCATTTTATTTGATATTGTCAAGATTTTATCTTTTTTTTAAAGAGTTTGATGATAAGATATTTTGGTGTGGATCTCTCAGGCTTTCTTCTGATTTGGAAATTCTTAAGTGTCATTGATATGTACATTCTTGTCCTTTGTCAAGTTTTGGTAATGTTCTGCTGTTGTCTATTAAGTTTTATTTAGTTACCCTTTGCCCTCTTCTGGGACTTCCATAATATTTGCATTGATTTGCTTGATGGTGTTCCTTGGGATCATGTTTCTTTACTTTTGTTCCTCAGACTCAATAAGCTGTTCTGTTCTTCTGCCAACTCAAATATCCTGTTGAGTTATCCAGTAACGTTGTTTCTCTTATTTGTTAGTGCTAGTAATTGGATTGGCTTCTTTAAATGTAGGAAGACATATCAGAGGGCCGTATTTGACTTTCTCTGGCTTCACTGTTTCCATGAGGCAGAGTTCAGACATGCCTCCATCCTTCATCCTTCAATATCTATTCTGACACCACCCACTCCTCCCTCACACACTGCCTTTCTGTTGGGTTCAATTATCGGTCCCAGTTGGCCTCACAGAACTCACAGACAATATTCACAATTTAGTGGGCTTATTAAGGAAGGTAACTAGTTACCACAAGTCAGCATCAGGAAACAGTAAGTGTACCTCTCCTGTCATCCAGCAGTCATGTCAGTCTTTAGTCCTTAGCCTCTCAGTCACATAGTCCCTTTGCCTCTTTGGGCCAGAAAGGCAGCCCACTGCTCTGCCTCAAAGTATCATAGTCTCAGTATTGCTCCTCTGTTTTATGTCATGGACGCCTTGCCTCAGCCTCTGGTCTTGGCCTAGTCCCTCTGTTCTGTCCCATGGTCTCTGTGCTGCAGCCTTTGATGCCTCCATCTCAGTCTCTACCACTTCAGACAAAGATCTCAAGTATGTCCCACTAGGGCCTCTTACACCTTGATGGTCCAGCATTTCTCTGTGTTCCTGCTTCTGAGATGGCTTTTCCACATAACCATCCCTCCAAAATGGGATTTTAACCATAGCCATATAGGCTAGAATTGATAATACAATGCATAAGAGATGATGGCTAGATGGGCCTTATTCATTGACTACATCTCTTCATCTCTTTCTTAGGATCCCTGCTGGCATTGTAGGATAGGCATTGATTGGACTGCTAACCATAAGGTTCCAGAACCAAACTCTCTGGTATGGAGTCAATGCTGATTCCTAGGGATCCCCTATGGGTTTCTGAGTAGAAAGCCCAGGCTTTCTCCTACTGGTACTGGTAGTTTTGAACTGTCGACCATGCAGATTGCAACCCAGTGATTAACTGCTGTACCACCAGGGTTCTGAGGTTCTTAAGGTTCAAATTTACCAACTGTTGCTCAGGAGAAAGATGAGACTATTAGTTTCTGTAAGGATTTACAGCCTTGGAAAACCAATATAGGGTCATTGTGAGTTAGAATCAACTAGAGGGCGGTGATAGAATCTCTTTATAGATATTTTAATTTATGTATATATATTGCTAACCCAGTTTTCTTTTGTTCTTTGGGCCTGTTTTTTTTCCTAATTGTTTTATTAGGGGCTCATAGAACTCTTATCACAATCCATATATATACGTACATCAATTGTATAAAGCACATCTGTACATTCTTTGCCCTAATCATTTTTTTTACATTTTATTAGGGGCTCATACAATTCTTATCACAATCCACACATATACATACATCAATTGTGTAAAGCACATTCCTACATTCTTTGCCCTAATCATTTTGAAAGCATTTGCTCTTCACTTAAGCCCTTTGCATTAGGTCCTCTTTTTTTCCCCCCTCCCTCCCTTGCCCCCCCTCCCTCATGAGCCCTTGATAATTTATAGATTGTTATTTTGTCATATCTTTCCCTATCCGGAGTCTCCCTTACCCCACGCCCCCCCACCCTTCTCTGCCGTCCGTCTCCCAGAGAGGAGGTCACATGTCGATCCTTGTAATCAGTTCCCCCTTTCCAACCCACTCACCCTCCACTCTCCCAGCATTGCCCCTCATACCATTGGTCCTGAAGTTATCATCCACCCTGGATTCCCTGTGCTTTCAGCTCCCATATGCACCAGTGTAGAATTAGGATCATGGTAGTTGGGGGGAGGAAGCATCCAGGATCTGGGAGAAAGCTGTGTTCTTCATCGGTACTGCATCGCACCCTGACTGACCCATCTCCTCTCCTAAACCCCTCTATGAGGGGATCTCCAGTGGCCGACAAATGGGCTTTGAGTCTCCACGCTGCACTTACCCCTTTATTCACTATGGTGTGTGTGTGTGTGTGTGTGTGTGTGTGTGTGTGTGTGTGTGTAAAATTAAAAACTTTTATACAATAGCCTATACTCCAGGATAAAGTGTAGCTATCTGCTTTATACTCCTCCTGGATCATTGCAGTATCCCCACTTTGGGAAACACTGCTATAGAGGGACAGGAGTATGGAAATACTTATAGTGCCCTCTCTGCAACAAACTTTGATTCACACTTTTAAGGTAATAGTGATGTGTGAGCTGAACTATATTAAGCTTATATTTTATAGGTCAAAAATGATTGGATGTTGGCACTTTAATTTCAAGCATCTTAATGTAATCTAACATTCCATCTTCCATAAATTTTGTTTTATTTTTAAAATACTAAATGAAAATTAATTGATTGCTAAGTTACTGTGTAAGCAAAATGAAAGAGTATGAAACTGAATCTTTTAAATGTATTTTTAAGTATTCCTGAGAAACAAGAGATTGGAAGACTTGATTTCCTTTGAAAAACAGTTTGTTCACTCCCTCAATGCATGAATATCTCCTTTTATTAAATTGGAACTCTATGATGCTCACTCTCCCGACACAACGTCTGGAGCCAAAGTGGGTGAACAAGTAAATATGGTGAAGAAAGCTGATGGTGCCCGGCTATCAAAAGAGATAGTGACTGGGGTCTTAAAGGCTTGAAGATAAACAAGCGGCCATCTAGCTCAGAAGCAACAAAGTCCACATGGAAGAACACACCAGCCTGTGTGATCGAGTGGTCCCGAAGGGATCAGTTACCAGGCATCAAAGAACAAAAAATCATATCATTGACTGCACACCTCCATGATAGGATCGCTGAAGACAAATGGGTGCATAAGCAAATGTGGTGAAGAAAGCTGATGGTGCCTGGCTATCAAAAGAGATAGTGTCTGGGGTCTTAAAGGCTTGAAGGTGAAAAAGCGGCCATCTAGCTCAGAAGCAAAAAAGCCCACATGGAATAAGCACACCGGCCAGTGCGATCGCGAGTTGCCAAGGGACCAGGTATAAGGCATCATGCAAAAAAAAAAAGATATGTGTGTATGTATGTGTACATGTGTGTATATGTATATATGTATATGTATATATGTATATATATACCATATTAAATGAAGGGGGAAGTGCAGAGTGGAGACCCAAGGCCCAAGTGTCGGCCAATGGAGATCCCCTCATAGAGGGGTTTAGGAGAGGAGATGGGTTAATTAGGGTGCAGGTAGTACCGATGAAGAACACAACTTTCCTCCAGATCCTGGATGCTTCCTCCCCCCAACTACCATGATCCGAATTCTACCTTGCAGGGCTGGATAGGGCAGAGGCTGTACACTGGTACATATGAGGGCTGGAGGTACAGGGAATCCAAGGTGGATGATACCTTCAGGACCAAGGGTGTGAGGGACGATGCTGGGAGAGTGGAGGGTGAGTGGGTTGGAAAGGGGGTACTGATTACAAGGATCCACATGTGACCTCTTCCCTGGGAGAGGGACAGCAGAGAAGGGGGGTAAGGGAGACTCCGGATAGGGCAAGATATGACAAAATAACGATGTATAAATTACCAAGTGCACACGAGGGAGGGGGGAAAGGGGAGGGAGGGGGAAAAAATAAAAAAGAGGACCTGATGCAAGGGGCTTAAGTGGAGAGCAAATGCCTTGAGAATGATTGGGGCAGGGAATGTATGGATGTGCTTTATACAATTGATGTATGTATATGTATGGATTGTGATAAGAGTTGTATGAGTCCCTAATAAAATGTAAAAAAGGAAAAGAGAAAAATATGATTAGGGCAAAGACTGTACAGATGTGCTTTTTACAATTGATGTATGTATATGTATGAACTGTGATAAGAATTGTATGAGCCCCAATAAATTGTTAAAAAGAAAAACAGTTTGTTTTTAGATGTATGTTCTTTTATCCTGATGGATTATGGGAAGGATCTGGTCAATCTAGTTGAGGTAAAATGCTCTTTTCTTTCTTGTTTGCCACTGTTATGTCCCTCATTTTTATTCCTTCTGATTAATATAGTGCATTGTTTGAGAGGAAAACGTCCAACTATGTAGTCTCCTTTTATCTAAATCCCTGGTTTCCTTATTGGTAATACCATCCATGTATACATTTGCAAAGCTTATTTTTCCCTTCCCGGTGACGTAGGAAATTGAGATCTTTAGGATTAGGACCACAGTAAATATCTGGGAATAGTAAGGGTCCTAAGTACACAGAGGAGGAAACAGACACATAAAATACAGTACTTTTACTGTTCGGGCATTTATATAATCCCACTTCATGTTATGATCACTGCATATTTTAAAAGGTAATTTGGATAAAATATCTGATTTTCTTTTCAGGTACGGTGTCTAAGAGACTATGGAGAATTTGAAGTTGATGATGGTACCTCTGTGATACTAAGAAAAAACAGCCAGGTATTTATTGTCTTAAGAATGTATACTTTGAACTTCAATAAAAGTATTGAATGAAGAAAATGTTCGAATCAATAGTAAAATAATTACCTTGTGATGACAATTTATAGCACAGGCATTATGTTTAATATAGATCACCTTGTTTTGTACTTTTTGTAAATGTTAAGACTTACAAATATTGAATATACAATGGACTGCAAAAAGTGGGAAAATTCCATTCTGTGATTCCATTTATCTACCATGTGTTCTAAGCAATGTACTAGTAAAATTTTTATCTATTAATTACAAACAGATATAATTTTTATGAGTATATTACTTTGGCTTTGTTTGTTGTTTTTTCATTCTCTTTTGTTTTGTTTTTTCTATAGCACCTATATCTTTAATGACTTCTTTAAGCATTAAAGAGGGCCACATCCTAAGAACTCATAGTTCTTAGATTGGGGCTAGATTTAAATGGGAGCACAAAATCCATTCACATATCTGTGGTTTATATATATCTCTGGTTCACTTTAGAAACAACATTATCATTTTATGATAACGAAAACTTTTCAAACCATCTTCCTGGGACATAAGGTAACGATAGTGTTATTCATTTAGCTAATGATACAGAATTTAAAACACGGTTGAGAAAAGCATATAGAAGTATAGGCTGGTTTCAGACATCAATTCATGCTCGAATTGTTGACTTATATAGATTAAATTCCAGTTTCTGAACAATTTATTAAAAAATCTTTTCTGGGGGGACTCATACAGCTCTTATTACAATTCATCCATACATACATTGTGTCAAGCACATTTGTACATTTGTTGCCATATAATTTTCAAAACATTTTCTTTCTACTTGAGCCCTTGGTATCAGCTCCTCATTTTCACCCTCCTTCCCCCACCCTCCCTCACGAACCCTTGATTATTTCTAAATTATTATTATTTTGGCATATCTCACACTGTCCAACGTCTCCCTTCACCCACTTTTCTGTTGTCTGTCCCCCATGGAGGAGTTTATATGTAGATCTTTATAATCCCTTGCCCCTTTCTACCCTACCTTCCCTCCACCCTCCCGGTATCGCCACTCTCACTACTAGTCCTCAGAGGGTCATCTGTCCTGGATTGCCTCTGTTTCTAGTTCCTGTCTGTACCAGTGTACATCCTCTGGTCTACCCGTATTTGTAAGGTAGAATTGGGATCATGATAGTGGGAGGGAGGAAGCATTAAAGAACTAGAGGAAAGCTGTATGTTTTATCTTTACTATACTATACCCTGACTGGTTTGTCTCCTCCCCAAGGCCCTTCTGTAAGGGTATGTCCAGTTGCCTATAGATGGGTTTTGTGTCCCCATTTCGCACTCCCACTCATCACAGTGATAGGACTTTTTGTTTTTTGATGCCTGATACCTGATCCCATTGACACCTCGTGATCACACAGGCTGGGCTGGACACTATTTACACAAATAATTAGGGTTGATGTTGGAACAAAACTTTCAACAAAATTCATTCCAAAAGGTAGCAACTTGCATACCTGACTAATACATGTCATAACAAAATAAGAAGAGCATTAAAGTAGTAAATATTTGGTATTCCTGGATCACCATTCATTAGGCACCCTGAAGGCCAGAGAGTCAAACCCAAGTCCAATAACTGCCAATTCCATAACTTGGGATAGCAGTCATCATCTTCTCACACTGATGAATTTCAGTCTTAAATCAAAGGGCTCCTGATGAGTTTGAATGAAAGCCCAGTTTACAAACTCCAGTGAATGTAGCTTCCACATGGATTCTTTCTGGTGTGGCCTATGAAAGATATTGTGTGCCTCAAAAGAACAATATTAAGTCCACGAGTCTGTAGCACACACCCTGGATTACCAAGAGCTGGATAGAAAGTAGGTCCAAAAGGTCCAATTAAGTGGGCCTCTACTCAAGTACTCCCTCAACGCAAGAACACTTTGTTCTAGTCACCTGGCATTCTGTGATAACCTTCCCGCCAGAATTGCTGAAGACAAATGGGTGCATAAGCAAATGTAATGAAGAAAGGTGATGGTGTCCAGCAATGCAAAGATATAGCATCTGGGGTCTTACAGGCTTGAAGATGAACAAGTGACTCTCTCTAAGAAGCAACAAAGCCCACATGGAAGAAGCACACCAGCTTGTGTGATAAAGAGGTGTCGAAGGGATCAGGTATCTGGCATCAAAGACCCAGAACAAAAAGCCTTATTGATGTGATTGAGGGGGAGGGTGGACTGGAGACCCCAAACCCATTTGTAGACAGCTGTGAGAGTAGTGGTACCAAGAGGGGGCACTGATCACAATGTAACCCCTCCTTGGGCATGGGCAGTAGAAAAGAGGGTAAAGAGAGACCTCGGACAGTGTAAGACATGAAAAATTAATAACAATTTATGAATTATTAAGAGTTCGTGAAGAAGGGAAGAGGGAAAAATGAGGAGCCCATGCCAAGGGCTCAAGTAGAATGAAATTGTTTTGAAAATGATGATGGCAACAATGAACAAATGTGCTAGACACAATGGATGGATGCATAGATTGTGATAAGAGCTGTATGAGCCCCCAAGAAAATGATTTTGATCAGAATTGTGTTCTATCTATAGATTTATTGCTTTCAGTAATATTCACATTTTGATTTTTCTGTAGTTTCCTTTGTACAGGTCTTTTGTTTCTTTGGTTACGTTTATTCCCAGGTATTCATCTTTTGTATGGATATTATAAATGATATTGTTTTCTCTTTTTTTATTTTTTTCTTGATGTTTTTATTTTGGAGCTCTTCAATAGCATATTAAAATTGATTTCTGCTTATTAATCTTGTATGCCATTACTTTAACAGATTCGTTAGTACTTTCCAACAATCTTTCTGTGGAGTCCTTGGGGCTCTCACTATGTAAAATCATACTATCTGCAAATAGTGACAGCTTGACCTATTTTTTGCCCAATTATATTCCTTTTATTTTAAAATTTTTTTGCTGTCTGTCTGGCTAAGATGTTTATTGTAGTACAATGTTGAATAAGAATATTGATGAGGGACACTCTTATCTACTTCCTGTTTTCATTTTTTCTAAATGATCGTGATCAGGTTTTGAGGATTATGCTCATTTCATAGAATGCGTGTGGGAGTTTGCTGTCAGTTTCTATATTTTGGAATAGTCTGCACAGAATTAGTTATGGCTCTTCCCTGAATACTTGCTAGCATTCTCCTGTGAAGGCAACATACATACTTCTTTAGACTCTTTCTTGGTTGGAAGTCTCTTGGTGACCTCTAATTCTTCTTTTGCTCTACATGTATCTTTTTATTTCATTTGGATCTTTTGTGATGGCACCCTTTTCATCTCAAATTCTAGATATTTGCATCTTTCTTTTCCTTTGTTAAGTTTTCTAGCAGTTTGTCGATTTTGTTAATCTTTTCATAACCAACTTTTTGTCTTGTTGATTTCCCCCCCATTTTTCAGTTCATTTATTTCTGCTTCAATTTTTATTAGTTCTTTCCCTTTATTGTTGAAGGACTTATGTGGTTTCCCTCTTTCTACTTCTTGGAAGTGTTTTATTAGTATTGGTTTTGGATTTCTCTCATATTTCGTGTGTGTATTGATTGCTATAAATTGACTTCAGATAACTGCATTTGTTGTATCCGAGTTTTTGGTATGATGTGTTATAGGTTTGCTTGTTTTAAGGAGTTTCTTAATTTCTCGTTTTCGTTTACTCTAGTGTCCAGTCATTTTGAAATGGTATGTTGTTCAGTCTCCATGTGTTTGTCTTTTTGTTCCTTTTCTTTCTGTTGTAGATTTCCAGTTTTATAACATTGTGATCTGAGAAAATGAATTGTTGAATTCAAAATTCCTTTATTTTTTCCTCCTCAGGAAATAACCTTTATTTCTCCCTTGTATTTGAGGGATATTTTTGTTCAGTATAATATTCTTGGCTGGCTTCCTTCCGCCCCACCCTCCCTTCCACCCGTCACAATTGTATATATGTCATTCCATTGTCTTCTTGCCTGCAGGTCTTTTGCTGAGAAGTCTGAATTTATCCTTATCAACTTTCCTTTGTAGATGACTTTTCCTTTTTCTCTAGCTGCCCTCAGATTCTCTCCTTTTCTTTATGTCTTGATGTTTTCTCTTTGGTTGTCCATTCTTCTCAGCTTGTTGAATAGTGTGTTGAAATTTTCTTCCATGGTTTCTTGTACTATTCTCTGTAGATTTTTTTTTTGGTGGTGTTCTTTTCGCAGCATTTCTTTTCTTTTTTCTTTTCTTAGATGGGTTCTTATGATAGTGTCCTACAGGATTTATTTGGATGCTTCCGGGGTTTTTTGTTGATTGCTTCTCTTGTCTACTGTCGTGAGGGTAATTGTCTTCAAGCTCATTTATTTTATTTTCCTTTTCCATTTTATTCCTCTAGCCTTTTACTATGTTGCCTAATTCAGTTATCTCATTGCTTGTCTTCTAGAATCCTTTGGTTTAAGGATTTTAGTTTCTCAGTTTCTTCTGTTTTTCTCATGAACATTCCCCAGATCTCTTGACCTAAGCATCATTCTTCTGAATTCTGTTACTGGTGGTTCACAATCACATCTTCAGACTATTCCATTGGTTTGAGTGCTACTTGGTTGTTCATGTTTGTTTTTCTTGAATTTGGAAGCTTTCTGTGCTTGACTGCTGTTTCTTCAGCATTGTGGTGTGTGAGCTGCTGGTCATACAGAGGTAGAGTTTGTCTAGTGACACAGGTGAGTTCTAATAGGAGCTGGAAAACATACAGTGGTGAAATGAAAAGAAGGGGAAAGGTGCCTAAGTGGGGATAGTGGCTGGGAAAAATAGAATAAAATAAAAGTAATGATAAGAATAAAGTAATGATAGTAATAAGTGACTGTGAATAAGCCAACAGACTTGCAAAAATAATGGGAAAATATTTTCAGAGGGGTAATCACAATAAGGAGCTCTGGTCACATAATGGTTATGTATTGAGTTGTAATCCGAAAGGTCAACATTTTAAAACCACCAGCTGCTCCGCCAAAAAAAGGAGACTTTCTATTCCCATAAACAGTTACAGTCTCAGAAACTCACCGGACAGTTTTACCCTGTCCTATAGGATCACTGTGAGTTGACACTTGCGGGCAGAGAGTTAATCTCAATTAATAGGTTTCATGGAAAGATATTTAATGAGAGAACAGCAAGAAAATAGAAAGATAATTGATAGAAGTACAAGGATCAAAAAAAAAAAAGACTTGGGTATGGTTGTGGGTACCAGATTCTGCTATTGTGGCAATGTGAATGAATGTGAGCATATCTGTGCACTTAGGAGGTCCTGGAAAGCCCATGCTAGAGTGGGTATGCTGGGATACACAGACCTGTCTCTTCCTGGGAGGAATGTGGATTCTCAGGAGGGTGGAGTCACTCCAGAAGAGGAAGTAGGAGATCAAAAAAGAGAGAGAGAGAGAGAATTAAAATAGAACAAAAGTACAAAATCCAAAAATATATATAATAAAGCTACCTTGTGGGTGGGGATTCCTGCTCTTTTAGTAGTCTGTGTGTACATGTATGCGGTATCACGGTGCTGGCACACGGGATGGAATGCCTTGTAGAACAAAGCAGGAAAAGAGGAGGAAGATGGGGAAATGGTACAAAGCGTACCTTGGGTACTGAGCATGTGTGTACCAAGCTGCCCAAGTGATCTGCTAGCTATCTGTGTCCCTAGAGGCCAGGGAGGTAGAGGGTTGGCTGGCTGACTGTCTTTTCTCAGGGGCCACGAAGAATCACGATGCTTGTAGAAGCAACTCATGTTGCTGCTCATCCGTAAAGGGGAGTCTGTCAGCAGGCCTTGCTGCTTTCCACTTTGAGAAACTTGGGTCAACTTGGCTTTTAAGTTGCATTTCTTGCTACCAGGAAGTGCAGAATCTCTCTCATAGTGGAAACTCTTTGGTAGTTGCTGAGCACATCTTCCCGGGCTTGTTATATGGTGGCCATCTTACCCCATTTTCTGTCTTTTTCTACTTGAGGTATTATAGTAGTATACATGTATTTTTTTCTCACAACAACAACCTTACATTATTTATTGTTAAACTTGATTAGGAAGCAAAATAACAAGGAATAAACCAGATTATTTGCCGATTGAAGTTCAATTCCTCAGATGGGGACAAAAATCTTAATTCATGATTTGAGCCTGGGAAAATGCGGCCATGCGTGCCATCCTTCAGGGGGCTCCTTACAGACCCAGCTTGGTTCTTCTCCAATGTCTTCTCTTGGAGTTGTACCTGATTTTATTACCGGTTTTCATTCGAATCCATTGGGGAATGGGCAGATTCTGCTTCTGTTTCTTGGCCAGGAATCTCTTGATCCTGAAAGTCTTATGAGATGACATGGTGAAGTCGGAGCACCACCACACTCGGGGTGGCAGAGAGACGGAGAGGTAGATGTATTTTTTAATATCATTTTACTAGGGGCTCTTACACCTCTTATAGAAATCCATATATCAATTGTATCAAGCACATTTGTACATATGTTGTCACCATTATTTTCAAAACATTTTCTAATTGAGGCCTTGGTATCACCTCCTGTTTTATTTCCCTCCCTCCCTCACCCTCATGACTCCTTGTTAAATTATAAATTATTATTATTTTCATATTTTACACTGTCTGCAGTCTCCCTTTACTCTGTTGCTTGTCCCCTGCAGGTGGGGAGTGGCTTATATGTCGATCATTGTGACTGGTTTTCCTTTTCTCCCCTTCCTCTCCCATCTTCCCCTTCCCCTCATGGTATTGCTACTCCCATTACTGTTCCTGAGGGATTTATCTGTCCTGGATTCCGTGTACCAAGAGCTATGATATGTACTAGGGTACATGTTCCTGTCAAGCCAGATTTGTAAGCTAGAACTGGGGTCAGGATAGTGGGGTGCCAAGGTCAATTAAAGAGCTAGAGTAGTGTGTATTTTGTTGGTGCTAAACTTCACCCTGACTGACTTGACCCTTCTGTGAGGAGATGTCCAATTGTTTACAAATGGGCCTTGGGTCTCCACTCCAAACCCCCCCCCCCCAATTCATATCTATATGATGGTTTGTTTTGGGTCATCTGATACCTGATCCTGTTGACACCTTGTGATCACACAGGCTGTGTGCTTCTTTCATGTGGGTTTTATTGCTTCCCTGCTAGATGGCCGCTTGTTTAACTTCAAGCCTTTAAGACCCCAAACACTGTATCTTTTCATAGCTAGGCACCATCAGCTTTCTTCACCACATTTGCTAATGCACCCATTTGACTTTAGCTATCATGTCAGGAAGGTGAGCATCACAGAATGCCAGGTTATTGGAAGGAAGTGTTCTTGCGTTGCGGGAGGACTTGAATAGAGAACCAATATTCATCTGCAACCTTGATATTAAACATAAATATATGAACATAGACCCATATCCCTATCATTATATAAGTATATTTTTATATATGTGTGTATATTTACACCTCTATAAATGTCTTTTGCCTCCAACAAACGATCCTTGAACTAACTACAAGTTTTCTTTCTTGATGTGTTTTGTTTTGTTCTTTGTCAGTGATTTGTTGTTGTTTTGTTGTCTGGTTGTATACTGTTGCTTTGTTTTCCTCTGTCTTATTTTCGTGCATGTTATTGTCTCCACAGGTCTGTCTAAATAAGACAGGCTGGATGAACTATCTGGAGGAAAAACAATGGACCGACAGTTCCGGGGGGGGCTTGGGATAGGGGAAGTGGGGGGGTTAGGAAGTGATGTTAACAAACCCAGGGACAAGGGAACAACATGGGACCCAAAATGGTAGTGAGGAGGGAGTGGCAGGCCTGGTAGGGAATGATCAAGGGTAAGGTTACATAAAGAAGAGGTATAGCTGTAACCCAGGTGGGGATGGAGCTTGGTAGTAGGGCAGGAGGAAAGTCAAGGGAGATGGAGGAAAAAGCTAGGAGTCAAAGGGCATTTATAGAGGTCTAGACAAAGACATGTACATGCAAATATATATATGAGGATGGGGGAAATAGATCTATGTTTCTGTGTTTATAGGTTTAGTTTTAAGGTGGCAGAAGGACCTTGGACCTCTACTCAAGCACTCCCTCAATGCATGAATACTTTCTTTTATTAAGTTGGCACTCTACGATGCTCACCCTCCCTACACAACTGCTGAAGCCAAAGTGCGTGAACAAGTAAATGTAGTGAAGAAAGCTGATGGTGCCCGGCTATCAAACGAGATAGTGTCTGGGGTCTTAAAGGCTTGAAGATAAACAAACGGCCATCTAACTCAGAAGGCACAAAGCCCACATGGAAGAACACACCAGCCTGTGTGATCGCGTGGTCCTGAAGGGATCAGTTATCAGGTATCAAAGAACAAAAAAATCATATCATTGGGTGCACACCTCCATGATACGATCACCAATGACAAACGGGTGCATAAGCAAATGTGGCGAAGAAAGCTGATGGTACCCGGCCATCAAAAGAGATAGTGTCTGGGGTCTTAAAGGCTTGAAGGTGAACAAGCGGCCATCTAGCTCAGAAGCAATAAAGCCCACATGGAAGAAGCACACCAGCCTGTGCAATCACCAGGTGCCAAAGGCATCATGCAAAATATATATATATATATATATATATATATATATATATATATATATATATATATATATATATATATATATATACCATAGTGAATGAAGGGGGAAGTGCAGAGTGGAGACCCAAAGCCCATTTGTCAACCACTGGAGATCCCCTCATAGAGGGGTTTAGGAGAGGAGATGGGTCAGTCAGGGTGCGATGTAGTACCGATGAAGAACACAGCTTTCCCCCAGATCCTGGATACTTCCTTCCCCCAACTACCATGATCCGAATTCTACCTTGCAGGACTGGATAGGGTAGAGGTTGTATGTTCACTGGTGCATATGGGAGCTGGAGACACAGGGAATCCAGGGTGGATGATACCTTCAGGACCAGGGGTCTGAGGGGTGATACTAGGAGAGTGAGGGTGAGTGGGTTGGAAAGGGGGAACCGATTACAAGGATCCACATGTGACCTCCTCCCTGGGAGATGGACGGCAGAGAAAGGGAGGAAGGGAGCCTCCGGATAGGGAAAGATATGACAAAATAACAATCTATAAATTATCAAAGGCTCATGAGGGAGGGGGGACCGGTAAGGGAGGGGGAAAAAAAGAGGACCTGATGCAAAGGGCTTAAGTGGAGAGCAAATGCTTTGAAAATGATTAGGGCAAAGAATGTAGGGGTGTGCTTTATACAATTTATGTATGTATTTGTATGGATTGTGATAAGAGTTGTATGAGCCCCTAATAAAATGTAAAAAAAAATGTCTTTTGCCTCCTTTCCTCCTCTATTTCCCTTTACTTTCCTCCTGTCCCACTATCATGTTTGACCTTCATTTGGCTCTCAGTAATTCCTCTTTCAGCTACATTGCACTTGATCTAACCCCACCAGGCATTCTACACCTTCCTCTCCATCAATTTTAGATCTCTTGTTGTTCCCTGTCCGTGGGTCTGTTGGCTCCCCTCCCCCTTCCCTAGCTCTCCCTTTCTATTATCCCCTGGAACCGTCGGTCCCATTTTCTTCTCAGGATTGTAGGATTTGAATTTTTCTAATATGGTTATAAAGTTCTTTCCTGTTGTTTTGTTTATATAGTGGATAACATTGATTGTTTTTCTAATATGTATCCATCATTGCACCCTTGTTATGAATTCATGGTGGTCATGATGATTTACTTTACTGAGATATTTATTGTTGGCTTTATTAGGTAGGGTTTTGTTGAGATATTTTTACATTTATGTTCATAAGGGATATTGCTGTATTATTTTCTTTCCTGGCTATGTTTCTGTCTGATTTGGGTATAATGATTTTACAAGTTTCATAAAATGAATTTGGGGACTTTCCATTTTTATTATGTCCTACAATGGTTTGAATAAAATTGGTGTCAACTCTTCTTTGAATGTATTGGGAGTTTTTAATTGCATGACTTGTTTCTCTTTTCAATATGTATGTTTACTTTTCCTGCTTCAGTGTGTTCGTGTATGATAGATGGTGGTGTTGTTGCTGTTATTGGAAGGTGCTGTGGAGTTATTCCAACTCAGTGTTCCTATGGACAATAGAGCAAAACCCTGCCCCATACTGTGCAGTCCTCACTATTGTTCTTATCTTTGAGCCCAGTGATGCAGCTACTGTGTCAATCCATCTTGTTGAAGGTTTTCCTCGGTTCTAAAACCCGGTACTTTTATCATGCGTGGGACACGTCTCCAAGGTCTGTCTCCCTGGACAACATGTCCAAAGTACATTAAACCAAGTCTCGTCATTTTCTGCTACAGAGCCTTCTGGATGCACTTTTTCTAAGACAATTTTTGTTTTCAGTTCCTCTTTTTAAGTAACTTATTTTTCCTCAATTGCTGTCAGGATTCCTGTCATTTGTAACTTTCATCATGATATGTCATGATTATTTTATTTCTCTCAGCCCTGCTTTTGGTTTGTTTAGCTTCATGAGTACATTTTTTACCATGTCATGATATATTAAGGAAGTTTCCTTCTCTCTGCTCTTTTGATTGTTTTGTTTGTTTCTTCCTGTTTTTTTGTCCAATCACACATAATGTACTTGATGTTGTCCCACAGAATTCTGTGATTTTCTCTAGATTTTCTTGTCTATTTTAAAAATTATTCCTTTACCAAATTAGGTTGAGAGATTTTCTTTAATCTCACTGATGAACTCTCTCTGATTCAATTCTAGTCCATTTGCTCTTTTTTAAAATTAAAAGATCATACTACTGGGGACTCAGTTAGTTTATTGTGCCAACCTGGCCGATAAACACATGTGGGGTTAATTGAAGGGCAGAGGGATAAATGGCTCAGTGAGCCTCACCTTTCTAGTTCTCGGGTCTCTAGCTTTGTGGTCACACCAGGGTGCAACTGCTTTCGCAGTTCCCTGCTTCAGCTTGCAAGACAGACTTCCTGCAAGACATCCCCAGGGAGAAGCCACATGAACGTACCCCGATGCAGCCCTGGGTGCTGGAGCACCCACGTGGAGACCCCTGCCAGCGCTGAGATGCTTACATATTCATTGACTCAGCTTTCCTCTGCAGTCGACATCATTGTGTCTGTTTTGTGAGATGGAGCAGGACTTTGTGGACTGTTATTGGACTAATGGGTTAATGTTGGACTTGTGGGCTTGGGCAGCACTGGGTTGGGATATTTTCTTGATGCGCACTTAACCTTTACATACAACTCTCTCTTATACACAAGTTGCTGTAGATTTACTTCTCCAAAGTACCTAGACTAATAAAGGGGCTCTTAGAGCTCTTATAACAATCAATACATCAATTGTATCAAGCATATTTGTACATATGTTGCCAAGATTATTTTCTAAACATTTACTTTCTATTTGAGCCCTTACTATTAGACCCCAGGGACTCTCAAGGGGCAGGATTGTACTAGGAGGCCAAGAGGTGCAGTCCTTATGCCCTTGTGATGATACTGGCCTTGCTGTGCCCCAGGGTCAGTTAGCCCCTAGGGCAAGGCAGGGCATGAAGTGAGACCAGTGTTAAGAGCTCCGCTGGTGTAGGCAGTCCCCAAAGGAGAGAGGGCCACCGTTGATCTCAAACCCTAGCGAGGTGATCTCCTGGCTGTCTTTTCAGGCAAGTGGGGGAGATATGTCAGTTACGTGGGCGCTGACAGAAAATGAACCAGCCATGTGATGGACATGGGGCTTAGAGGAGCCAGCAGAGAGCAGGCTGCCACGGTCAGGCCTTATCAGGGGTTTAGAGGCCAGGGTCAAAATATCAGTCCCTCTTTTTCCCCTCCCTCCCCACCCCACCTTGACCCCTTGATAAATTATAAATTATTATTATTTTCATATCTTAACCAACCACTCTCTCCCATCACCCTTGGTTTCTGTTGATCGTCCCCCTGGGGTGGGGGTGTGGTTATGTGTCAATCATTGGAGTCACCTTTCTCCTGCCCTCCTGGTATCACTACTTCCATTGTTATTCCTTATCTGTATCTGTGTACATGTTCTGGTCTAGCCCGCAGTGAAAGGCAGGACTGGAGTCATGGTAGTGGGGGGTGAGGAACCTCAAGGAACCAGAGGAATATTGTTTATTTCATTGGTGTTATACTGCATCCTAGTTGACTCATCCCTTGTGACCCTTTTGCAAGGAGATGTTCCATTATCTACAGATGGATTTGGGGTGTGTGTGTGTGTGTGTGTTTTGGGTCTTCTGATGCCTGTTACCTGATCCCATCTCATGATCACACAGGCTGGTGTGCTTCTTCCATGTGGGTTTGTTTATCAGCTAGACAGCTGCTTGTTTAACCTCAAGCCTTTCAGATCCCAGATGCTATATCTTTTGCTAGAAGAGGTACCATCAGCTTTCTTTTTTTTTTTTAATATTAGCATGGTGTGTTTTATTTTTGCAGTACTTTCACATATCCTGCTCCAATTAGTGATACTTATTTTCCCCAGAGATAAAGAAAACAAGGGAATGGGTTATTAAGCTAAACTGAAATAAGGTATGAATAGCAAACTAGTAAATGTACAAGTAATTTTCTCACATAACACTTGATCACTAGAGTATGAATAGCAGCTTCTCCAACTCTGACACCAAGCGATTACATTTAATGCGATGGAAAGTTAATGTCCAAGCCTGGGTGAGCAGCATCTGACACTTGTCAGAGCCAGTCTTAGTTTTCTGTTGTTGTTGTGGTCGGGTGCTGTCGAACCAGCTCCACCTCACAGTGACCCTCTAGACAAGAGAGCACACCCCATCCAGTCCTGAACCATCCCCAGTATCGCTCTATTTTTGCATCATTGTTGCAGGCAATCCATCAGCTTTCTTTACCACATTTGCTTGTGCACCCATTTTGTCTTCACCGATCATGCCAGGAGGGTGAGCATCACAACATGCCAGGTTCTTAGAACAAAGTATTCTTGTATTGAAGGCAGGCCCTGAGCAGAGACCTAACGTCCATCTACTACATCAATGTCTTGCCATATATGATGTACATAGACCAATACCTCTATTTTTATGAATTAATGTATTTACATAGGTACACACTTATGCTTATACCTCTATCTATAGCTTTGCTTCCTAGATCTTTCCTGTTTCTTTTTACCTTTCTTCTACCTCACCATCACACTCACCCTTCTTCCACCTTAGTAGTTCTTCTCAGCTAAATTGCTGTTACCCCAACACCACCAGGATCTCTATGTCCTCCTCATTGTTGATTTTAATTCCTTAGTTGTTCCCCTGTCTTTGGCGTTGTTTGCTTACCACTCCCTTCCCCTGCCTCCTTCTACTCGCAAAGTCCTTTGCTCTTCTAATGCGTTATCTGTTTCTCTCATCTTAGTATTAATCTTCTGAATTTCTCTTTGCTGTGGTATACGGTTTCTAGTTTCAATTGATGTGTTATTTTAGTGCTTTCCTGAATTACTCTAAAGTGTGTGTGTGTGTGTGTTCAGTTTTTCTTTAGCTTCGCAATCTTTCCTTTCTCCCGGTTCATTGATAGTATAAAAGTATAATTTTTAATAGTTTATCAGGTAATTTCAATGCCTTTTCTTCCTGAAAAAAGGTCTTCTAGCTCTATATTGGTCATGTGCTTCAGCTGTTCTGTCTTGTTTCTTCATATAAACTTAAATTGCCTTTGCCACTGAGATGTTGTAGTATTAGTGTTTTTGTGTTTAATTGATCTTAGTATCTTGAGACTGCAGACACTCCACCTATCTACTGGTTGTTGTAAAGGATAATTTGAGAATGTGTGTGGTACTGTTTGTTGTTATTATAGCACAGTTAGCAATGGTTTGTTTGGTGGTCTCACTTACGTAAAGATGATCAGGTGGTACAGGAGTATGTAGTGTCTGTCACTGTATAGGTATGACTACAGTCATAGAGGTGGCTAGGCCTGCGATTGCTGTCCACTGTCAGGTAGAACAGGAAGGGACAAAAAAAAATTGCCAACGAAGAAATAATTTTTGAAAAAGAAACCAGCAAGAGACAGCGGACAAACAAGAGCAAGTGAAAGGAATTTAATAACTAGAAGTGTGTGTGTGTGTGTGTGTGTGTGTGTGTGTGTGTGTGTGTGTGTGTCAAAAACCAAGGTAGAGAAAAATAAAAGAGAAGCTAATCAAAACATAAAAAAGGAAAGGAAGGGAACTGGAAAAGTAAATTAAAATGGAAAGAATAGAAGTAGAAGCAGAAATAAAGAAGAAAGCAGAGTGCAGAAGTGATTAAAATAAATAAAAGGAAGTGAAGGAAAAGGAAAAACAAAGAGAAAACTTGGGGTGAGGACCTTTTTGTATAGGTCACAGCCTCTAGGGGGTTGAATATTGATTCCAGATGGAGCTTGGCAGGCCTATCTGTTTTCTGTGGTCCACGTACCTGATCCAGTAGGGTGTTTTTACAGCTTAGGTGATAGCTGAGGGGAATCTTTCTGGTAGAGAAGCAGCTGGGTCAGAATGGCTAATCATGGGGGAACTTTCCACGTGTCCAAGAGCAGCGAGGGATCCAGCATTGTATTTTTTGCTAGTGCTATGAGGAGAATCTCAAGCATTTCTGGGCATGGGGGTGATAATCCATCTCTAGGCATGGGGATGTTAAACCATGAGGGCATACCTTTGTCTTCAAGCAGAAATGGACTTACAAGGATATCTCTGTCTGGTGTATGGGTGAAGGTAGGGGCTGGCAATTGTGATATCGGGAGGGTGTGGGAAACAAGTGAGGATCCTTTCTTAGTGCCAGCTACCAATGTGCCAGGCTTCTGTCTGGATGGAATGCGTCAGGCTAGCTGACAATTCACCTGTCTGTTCTTGCACCACTTTTGTTTCCCTTCATCTTCTAGTTAGTTTTCAGTCCACTTTTCTATAATTTCTTCTGAAACTCAAGGTTCCAAGATTACCTAGTTTTACTAGATCTCTTGTATCTTTGTTGTAAGTTGTCTGTATAGTTATTCATTATACCTGATGTCCTTAATTCATAAGTTCTTCTTTTTTTAAAAAATATATATACTAGTTACACTCCTGGAAAATTCAGGGTTTATTAAATTTGGGCAAAAAACCACTTCTGTGTTTACAAGTTTCTTATTGAATTTAATTTAAACTATACAATTCATTTAAGTAATTCTGATTAAAATACCAATAGCTTTAACAAAATTTGAATAAAGCAATAAATATAGTAAAGTTAACTTAATTCCTTATTAACTACTTGTTGCTGTTGAGTTGATTATGATCTATCACTGTTGGAATTTTAAAATAAGCTATTAGTTTGTTTTTTATTGATGTAAAATATAATCCAAGAGGTTATTTTCCAATAATTTCTTTTCTGTGTCCCTTTTTTCCCTCAGCATTTTTTACCTCGTTGGAAGTGTGAACAGTTAATCAGACAAGGAATTCTGGAACATGTGCTGTCATAGCTTCACATTTAGACAGAGTCCAGCTCTTGGAGACATCTGTACATCTTTCCATCTACCTGACACCACTGTTTAATTGTTAAAATTACAGGCATTCTTTATGTAAAACCAGAATTACTTGACTACATAGTTTTAGTGCTCATTTCTAAGAATTTATTAGAATCCTAAGAATTCTCATCCTTGCAGTAATCTCTATCCATATATATAGCATTTTATATTAGTGGTTTGTTAATTACCTTTGAGTCTTTTTCCTCTTTTCCCCCCAAACACAGTTGCATTTGGCTGTACAAGAAGAAGGCAGACCCTCATGGGTCTTACATTCGGCAGGGATGCTGTAGCATTCCTGGTGAAGCCAAGAAGCCCAAGATTCTTGAATATTTATTAATGTTTCACACAAGCAAGTTACGATGATGTGTAAGACCTCTTGCTATATTTAATGTGTAACCACAATTGTTTATCATCTGATTTGCGAAGGCAGACAGTAATGGCTAGCCTGGCACATGACTATCAATAAACTTGTGCATCAGCAACAACTAAATGCCATAAGCAAGGTAGCTTAAAACAAAGGGAAGTTTATTCTCGGTTCTGGAGGCCAGAAATCTGAAGGCAAGTGTTGACAGCACCTTGTTCTCTCTCTGAAATAAGGGAGGTCCGTATATCGTTTTTCTCAGCTTTTGGGAACTGCCAGCAATTCTTAGAGTTGCTTAGCTTGTAGTCAATCATTCATTATCTATTTACTTGTGTTTTTGGATTCAAATGCCTTTTAAAGATACCAATCACCATTTTGAAATAACAGTGAAAGCAAATAATAATTTATAAGTGTATGTATATATATAGGTAGATATGAGTTGAACCGGTGGTCTGTGGGAGTATGTATACCTGTGTGGCAGGGACTATTTTGATATACTTATTTGTACTGTAAATATGTCAATATGTCCACGTATGTGATAGAGCATACAGGGTACAAAGTTATGAAAACTTATTCATATCCAAAAACACCTTCAAGTTCTGAGGCACTGGACTGGAAGGGTAAAGACCATAGTTTGGAGACTGTCTAGGTCAATTGGTGTAACAGTCTTTAAACCGAATGTTTTGCATTTTATTTGGATGAGTAGCAGTTATAGGGAGTCTTATAAGCTTGCGTGGTGACCAGTTAAGTTCCAACTGTTAGTCTCTTTCCATTTGGAAAAGAGTTGAAATCAAAGACCCAAACAATTAGGTTAAAGAACTATTGGACCACATGAACTCCTACCTCCTGAGGGGTACCAACTCCCACAATCAAACGGGTCCAGTTGTGTAATTGAGGGGTAAAATTAAAGAGACAACAGACAAAATAAAGTATACAATTGCTCACCTTCAGGACGGCCATGATCTCAACAGCCAGGTCCACACACAGAGAGAAAATGTATCATATTTCTAATCATGCTGTATATACATTTTGAGGACATTCAAGCCCCCTAGTGACAGGTAACCATATGCGTAACAGGAAGGGGCTGTACAATAGGTTTATGCGTGACAGGAAGGGGACGAGCTAGGAATACACACACAATAGGAAGGGGGAAACACTGGGGATACACCTGTGACAAGATACCCTCTAAGCAGCTGACTTCCAAGTGTACAGTCATTTACCATGTGTCATAATAAGGTTGTGACAACCTGGGGAAAACCTTTCTGTATCCCACAACCTCTCTAACCTTAAGACGAGGAGAACTGGAAGGTTCCTGGCTACCACTCTAGTAAAAATCGAAGATCCTGAACAGAGTAGGAGAGAAAAGACCAGCTTCACTGGTCTGATAAAGACAGGTAGAGAATCCCCTCTCCCCCTAAGACTATAACCCTTAAACATCCGTCAAACCTGAAAATGAACCTATTCCCAGAGATCATTTTTATGCCATACTGGACAGACCTGTAAAATAGTAACACTTGTGAGGACTCATGAGAACAAAGTATACTGACAATCATATGAGAAGAAATGTTGCTAAAAGCCAAGTTCAGAAGGCAGGAAGAGGGTGAAATGGGAACCCAAAAAGGATGTTTAAGGGATTACAACTAATGTCACAAAAGAAACAAATTAAGAATTGTTGAATGCGAAACTAATTCTGTAAACAGGTACAATGATGAAGTGTTCTTTAATTAAATAAAAACTTAGTATTAGATTGTTGTTGCTGTGCATGTTGGGTGCTGTTTAAGATTTTCAACTCAGCAACCCCATAAGTGTTTGTTGGGGCTGTAGTTTTGGTCATCTCTACTATATTTTAAATTATGAAATGATGAAATGTTAAGTAAGTGAGTAAAGCTTTTCCAAAAAGTCATGTGGAAATAGAACTAAAAGATAATCAAGAAGGACTTCTGCCAAGATTAAATAGACACCGAGAGATTGAGACAGAGTCACAGAACAGAGGCAGGGTTCAGACAAAAATGAGTGAAAGAGAAAGATTTTATTGAGGGAAAAGAACTCCCAGATGGATTCCGCAACCCAACAAGAATAGGTTAAGGAAGTCGCGCATGGTGCTAGGGTGGCAGGATATATACATATTATATGAGCTTAAAGGCATATGGGCCGGTAAGGGGAAGGGAGGTTCTTTGTATTGCGGCTGCAAGTTTCGGAGCAGGAGATGACCTGTCCATAAATCATCTTGTTCTCAGCAAACTTGCTTCCTGGCACGCTGGGGGGGAGTCTGTGTTCTGCCCGGGGGTAAGCTTTGTGACATGCTGGAGGCAGCTGCTTTGAAGTCCAGCAGGTCATTTGTCTTCTTGAGAGGCTGGTGCAAGGGGCTGCCTGGTCCGGACCTGGCCCAAACAGACACACTACCAAGATCCTGTACAAGAAATATGTGAAAGACCAAATAAAACACGAATGAAAATCCAGGGACCCTCAGTTTTAGAGGAGAGGATAGAGAGATTATTTGAATGCTGACTACAAGAAGCTGAATAAAATCTAAATATGAAGACACGAGACTAGTAAATTCTCAACTGACATTACAGCACATCCATTATGAAATTTGTGTTTAATGTGAAATCATCACTATAATCAACATTGGAAGATTTTCTTCTTGTACCCATTGCTGTTGAACATTATGAAGTTTTGTGAACAGGGTTTGATCAGAACAATGAGCTGACAACTGCCCCATATCAATAGCTGGCAGCCCAGGTGCCCAGCCCTCCCCCTCCCCCCACCCATTTACCATAGGAGTTCTACCTACAGGTGGGGGCCACTTTTTGACTAATGATAGTGGCCAACATCTTCTAAATCTGTTCTCAACTGCACTCCGCAGTGAACAGAGAATTATAGTCATTCCCGTTCTGTGTCACACCCATAAGGAGACAGGTGCTTAGCACCTAACAACATATAATCACCAATTAAGTACAAATAGTACCATTACAGTACACTGAAGAATTCAATTTCATTTCACCCAAAGAAACAATTCACCAAAATAAAGATCTAGAAACCCTTTCTAAGGAAGAAATGTCATGGGAACTTCCTAATAGTTAATAATTGGGCATTTTACATAGAGAATATTGCAAGGCAAACAAAACTTTGGGAAAATTCAGGGACGACTACAATAACAAAATAAATGAAACATTAGAAATTATACCAACACAGCAAATTAAAATCCAAAAGATTACAGAAGTAGGTAGCATTGAAGGTAAGTCAATGAAATGTAATCAAGAAGAAACATTCATCAAGAGAAGACCAAGCTCATTAAGCTGATCATTTTTAGGTGCTATTTAGTTGGTTCCTCATAGCAACCCAGTGTACAAAAGAGCAAAATACTACCGTCCTGTGCCTCTTCACAATTAGGTTTGAACTTGTAACCATTTTATCAGTCCATTGTGAGAATCTTTTTTACTACCCTATTTTAACAAGTCTGATGTCCAACATCTTGAGACAATATGCTCAAAGTATGTGAAATGAAATCTTGTCATCTTTACCATTAAGGATCATTCTAGCTGTATTTGTTCTAGAATACTTGTTCTGCCTGTCCCTGGTCTTCTCACTGTTCTTCATCAATACCATGATTCAAATGTATCCATTCTTCTCTGGTCTTAATGCCCAAATGCCACACTCTCTTGGGTCAGACAGGTCTCAGTCTCAAAGTGACTCCCTTGCTCTTCAACACTAAAATGTCTTGTGCAGCAGATTTGTCCAGTGCAATACTGTTTGTTTTCTTGACTGCTCCTTCCATGGGCATTGCTTGTCAATCCAAGCAGAATGACATTTTAGATAATATTAGTCTTTACCATAATGTTGACTACTGATTATAAGGGTTTTGGTTTCCTTTGCATTGAGTTGTATTCCATACTGAAGATTGCAACCCTTGATCTTCATCAGCAAGTGTTTCAGGTCCTCACCTGTAGCAGTTGAGGTGTCATCTGTATATTGTAAGTTGTTAATAAACACTCTCTCCAATCCTGGGCCTGTCTTCATATGTTCTTAGATTATTACTTCACCATATATTTTGATTAAATATGGCGAAAGAAAGCAGCTCTGACATGAATATTAGCTGCTTTTAAACAGCCCCATATTGTTCTATTCCAATGAATGCCTCAAATACCACTTGGTTTGTACAGGGATGATCAAGGGTTGAGGAATTCCCATTTTTCCAAATGTGATCTGTAGTTATGATCTATGTACCCTGTTACCTTTACAACGCAAGTAGCAACAGTTGTTATCTTTGTTCAGCCAAGATCCATCTCATATAATCAATGATAAATCCTTTGTTCCACATCCTCTCCTGAATCTGACTTGAATTTCTGGCAGCACTCTGTTGATTGTAACCATTGATGAATTTTTTTCAGCAAAAGTTGATTTAACAGATATTAATATAAGAAGTTTGATAACTTCTGCAGTCTGTTGTGTCACCTTTCTTTGACGTAGGCACAGATTTTCAGTTGGCCTTGTAACCTTGTGCCAAATTTCTTAGGCATAGACGAGCCTGTATATTACTTCGCTGAAGAAACATTTCCATTGACCAATTGCAGGAACTTTATTTTTTGCGAATGCCTTTGATAGGGCTTGGACTTCTTCCTTCAATACCATTGGTTTGTGATCAGAAGTTACCTCTTAAAATAGCTGAATGTACTTTTCAGTACAGTGAGTGTTCTTCCCATCATCTTTGGGTACTTCCTGCTTTGTTCAATATTTTGCCCATAGGAATCCTTAATGTTTAACTCAAGGCTTGGATTTTTTTTTTTCAGTCCTTCAGCATGAGATATGTTGAGTGTGTTCTTCCTTTTTGGTTTTCTAACTTCAAGTCTGCATATTTGATACTTTGTCTCATTAATCTGCCCTTTGTGATTTTCTGTGAACTTCATTTCTTAAATTTATTACAGTTGATCTATGATCAACTGCAAGTTTTAGGGTCTCTTCTGATATCTGCTTTATTTTCTTTTTATTGGCATATTGCTTTCTTATTATATAACCTTGTCATTTATTTCATCCCACAGCATATCAGTTGTCATCAGTGTTGTTAATATTTAATGCTGTTCTTGATGTGTCTATAAAATTGAGGTGGGATATATGCAAGGTCATATTGGGGCTTTTGTGGGCATGTTTTAATTTTCAACATCAACCTGAACTTTTATGTGAGCAATTGATGTTCTGTTTCACAGTCAGCCTTTTGGCTGCTATTACTGAGCTTCTCTGTCATCTCTTCCCATGGAGGTAGTCAGTATGAGACCTATCTATACATTCTGTATGCTGTCTATCCAAGTACACATTATGTTGTTGAAAAAGGTATTGCATTTAAGTCCATCTCAGAAAATTCTATCATGCAATCAGCAACTTTTGTTTCTCTGAAGCCATAGTTTCAAACTATTGTCCCTCTTTGTTCCAGCTCTCATTCCAATTATCAATAATGCATCTTGATTATATTTGTGATCAGTTCAGACTGAAGTTGGTAGAATTCAATTTCTTTATTCTTAAATTAGAATAATAGTCATACTAATTGGGCTTCCTTGTAGGTATATAGATATTTTCATATTACAGAAAGCATTGTACTTTAAGTTTTGAAATTCTCTTTAATCCACATTCACACAATTCAATAGTTCAGTCATATCAAGAAGAATTGTACAATCATTACCACAATTTCAGAATATTTTCTCTATACCCCCCCACTCCCATGGTTAAATCATCTTTAAATTGAGTTGTGTAATCACCTTGAGTCCTAGTACTCACTCCCCCTCCCACCTTCATTGTTTACTCCCGAAATAGCCTCACCCTCCCCAATCCCTGCTCACCCACCCCTATATCTCCTAGAAACCCTTTCATCAGTTAACTATATTTATCCACTCCTGTGCTTCAACTGGTAAATCCAACAGAAATAATAACAAAAAATAAAATGATATGGATAAGACAATAATATATAAAGACAAATAAAAAGCACCACCATCATTTTTTTTTTCCCTAACCCACCACCATCAATATTTTAAAGGCCAGGGAAGAAGTTTTTATCATGGAGTAAGCAAGAGATCCTTACACCTAGAACAAATTCAGGATGGATCTAGAAGGTCAATTGATCAAATCCCAAGTTTGATCCAGCATAATCAGGATGACAATGATTTTTGTTTGGTAGTAAGTATTTCAGACCTTTGCCTGTAACTAGAGATCTGCCAGTGGCTTAATTTGTCTTGATATTCTGCAGATGGATTTTGGGCTCCCACTGTCCTCCATAGCCTTCCACAAATTGGGTGTTCATAATTTTAGGTCTGATATTACTTCTTTCATCATATTTGAGTTTATTGTCATCTTTGACTCATACGAGCTGGTTTTCTTCCATGTTGGCTTAGTGGACTCCTTACTTAGATGGCTTTTTATTTGAATACACACCTTAAAACCACAAACACGATTCCACTTGAGAGCCAGGCACCATCTGCTTTCTCACCACAATGCGTAGGACACTCTTCAGTGATCTTTTCATGTGAGTGAGTATTGAGCAGGGCCATGTTTTCAGAACTGACTATTCTTGGGCTGGAGCTAGAGTTCATTTGGGGCCCATAATCTAGCTGCTTCTCCCGGGGATATTCATGACTCAGGTTTACTGTGGTGGTTGTGTGTGTTAGTCCAGGTAGAGAGATCCAGGGAGACACTCGTGTATAAAAAAGAACTTTATATAAAAGAGCAACTGTATATTGAGAAAACATCCCTGCCCAGTCCAGATCAAGTCCATAAGTCTGATATTAGTCCATATGTCCAATACCAGTCTATAAATTCCTCTTCAGACTCAAGCAACACATGCAATGATGTTGAATGAGGAAAATCACAGGCCAGTGGGTGAAAAATCCGGATCCAGTGGTGGTGGAAGCATCTGAGCGATGTCATGGGTCTCCATATGACTCCTCCATCTCCAGGGCCCTGGCTCCATCAGTGTAGCTCCCAGTGGCTTGTCAACAGGAATGTCTCACAGGGAGACAAACAGAGTGAATCAGATACAGAAAACCTTAAGAGTAGAAACAACATTGTCAGAGATGGTGCCAGAAGATGAGCCTTCAGTCCAGAAGACACTCAGTATGACTCCAGGAGAACTGCCTTCACAAAGTAGAGTCTATTGTGATGTGGGTGGAATACACCCTACATGAGTAAAGCCTTCAGGACCTTCATTTACTGATGGGACATGACTCAAAAGGAGAAGAGATAGCTGAAAACACCAATTACCATATATGTTGAGTGTAAGCCACGTTTTTTGTTTTTTAATTTTAACAATTTATTAGGGGCTCATACAATTCTTATCACAGTTCATACATATACATAAATCAATTGTATAAAGCACATCTGTACAGTCTTTGCCCTAATCATTTTTTCTCCTCTTTTCTTTTTTTACATTTTATTAGGGACTCATACAACTCTTATCACCATCCATACATATACATACATCAATTGTATAAAGCACATCCATACATTCCCTGCCCCAATCATTCTCAAGGCATTTGCTCTCCACTTAAGCCCCTTGCATCAGGTCCTCTTTTTTTTTCCCCCTCCCTCCCCTTTCTCCCCTCCCTCATGTGCCCTTGGTAATTTATACATCGTTATTTTGTCATATCTTGCCCTATCCGGAGTCTCCCTTCCCCCCTTCTCTGCTGTCCCTCTCCCAGGGAAGAGGTCACATGTGGATCCTTGTAATCAGTTCCCCCTTTCCAACCCACTCACCCTCCACTCTCCCAGCATCGTCCCTCACACCCTTGGTCCTGAAGGTATCATCCACCCTGGATTCCCTGTACCTCCAGCCCTCATATGTACCAGTGTACAGCCTCTGTCCTATCCAGGTCTGCAAGTTAGAATTTGGATCATGGTAGTTGGGGGGGGGGGGGGAAGCATCCAGGATCTGGGGGAAAGCTGTGTTCTTCATCGGTACTACCTCGCACCCTAATTAACCCATCTCCTCTCCTAAACGCCTCTATGAGGGGATCTCCATTGGCCGACACTTGGGCCTTGGGTCTCCACTCTGCACTTCCCCCTTCATTTAATATGGTATATATATACATATACATATATACATACATACACACACTTATATCGTTGTTTGTTTTTTTTTGCACGATGCCTTATACCTGGTCCCTTGGCACCTCGTGATCGCACTGGCCGGTGTGCTTCTTCCATGTGGGTAAGCCACGTTTTTCAGCACATTTTAATGTAATTTTTGTGGTAAAATTAGGTGCTTCGGCAGATATTCAGGTCATATACTTGAGTATATACAGTAATGGAACTTAGAATGTAGGGATTTAGGAAAATTGAGAGTTGTAAAAAATGAAATGGAAGACAGAAATAGATATTCGTGGTGTTAGTGAACCAAAATGGACTAGCATTGGCCATTCTGAATCTAAATGTAGCTTGCTGAGAATGATAGATTCAAGAGGAATAGTGTTTCATGCATTGTCAAAAAGGACATTTCAAGATCTAGAGTATAATGCTGTCTGTGATGCAAAATCTATCCTCATATAAGGAAATCCAAACAATTGTGATTATTCAAATTTACATACCAACCATTCAAGCTAGTGATACAGAAATTGAAAATTTCTACCTATGTACCTATGTCTCCATTCTGTAATTTATCAAACATGGGAATACTGCATAGTTTAAAATCATGAAAGGTGTTAGTCAGGTTTATACTGTCTTACCATACTTACTCAATCTGTATGATTAGCTCGATTATATGAAGAATGTGACACCAGAATCGGAGGAAGGCATATTAACAAACTGCAATATGCGGTTTTTACTTTTATAAATACATTAAATAAAATAAATATTTAAATAAAAGCTATTATAGTATTTTAATTATCCTATCCATATTCCTGAATCCTCACTTCAAAATAGAAATTGAACAAAATTTGTAAATGTGATGTGGCCCATGTGAATCTTGCCTGTTGCACCAAATGGCCCGCTTTTTAATTGAGTTTGACACCCCTGCTTTGTAATTCTGCTATTTATTGTAGTGTTTGATTTTTGTGTTTCTGTTTGTTTCTCTAATGAGGTTATAGCTTTTCTATTGTTTTATTTTTCCTTTCAGATTTCTTTCAGCTGTTGCATGAGCACAAACATCATTCGTTACATTCTTTTTCTGGGAAATCCATAACTTGTACAGTTTCAGGTATTACATTTAAGTCTGATTGCTATTTGGTTATTTGTTTATGTTTCTCTTTTTGTGTGTGTGTGTGTGTGTGTGTGTGACTAATATCTTCTGTTGTTTCCTTGTCATCTTGGAGTCTATTGGGAGTGTTATGTAGGCGATGTTATTTGGAACTGGTTAACTCTATTAGGTGGTGCAGTAGAGGGCTAATGGATAGTTTGTATTAAGTGTCTGAGGGAGGTTGCTAATTTATGTGTTAAGGGAGTCATATGAAATTTGGGGAGGAAATGTTATGAGTGTTGGGAGAGTGAAGGAAGCAGTAGGTTAAAAAAGAGGGTGGAGGATCAGGTAGTGTTATATAGTAGGTTAAAGGAAGGGGTATTTGGCCCTGAAATGCCTCATTTGCAACGATGGATCAATGGGTACTAGTATTTGAGAGCAAAAACAATTTTAAATATTGTGATAGTAGTATTAGTCTTTGGTTTTATGAGTCTGAAAATGTAAGAAAAATTTTGATGATCAGTACAGTGAAACTAAAAGACAGGTTAATGATGTTATGAAGTAAAACTTTGGATATTTAGACTGAAGAAAGGAAAATGAAAGAAAAGGGGTAAGAGATGAAAGTTTTAATAATAGTAATAGGAAAAATCATACTAGCATAAGATGCAGGAGAGCTGTTAATGTATGTTTGTCCGGGACACTAAGCTTCACACAGAGCTTAGTCTCTGTTGTGGGTGCGAACTAGTAGGTAGATGGGGTGTTAGGGGTCTAGGATATAAACCAATGAGATCGGAAGGAAAAAACGTAAAGTAATATATCATACAAATGATATATATAAACTCCCTTATATAAATTCCTTGCCTGGGCTTGTAAAACCTGTTCTGCCTGCCAAACCTGCTCCAGCTTCTTGTTTTGTGATGCAAATACTTAGTCAATGAGTCAGGTGTATGCAATCCAGGTATGTGTAACAAGTAATATGAAAATAAATCCTCAGAGTGGCCCAATTATTTAAGGTACCAGGCCTTTGGGGTGTCTTCCGATCAGGGGTTGTGCTGAGTGGTACCTCAGGAGGGGGCTGGAGCTCTTGGTGTTAATCACTTAACACCTGCTTTCAGCTGCCCTGTTCTCAGCCCTGTGAGGCTCAGTAAGCTGTGAAGTACCCACTACTAGGAGTGAGTCCTAGATGGGGGATCTCCACTGGCAGTCTTCTGGTCTTGGCAGGAAGCCAAAGAAATTTATATTTTTATTTTCCCTGGTCCCAGTCTGGTCACTTCGAATTATGATCCTTTTGCTCCATCACACCCCACTGGCACGTACCCCCCACCCCCTCAGCTAGCTTCCCAATTCAAAGACCCGGGAATCTCCCCTCAGGCGGCCGAGGAGATGCCCTAAGCGGTTCTAATTGGCTGGTGTTTCTGCTCTCTCGTTGTAGTCTATTTGTGTCTACCTATCTTTATGGTGACAATCCTGTGGTCTGGAAGTGCTATCCCTTTCAGTAACTCTTTTGCGCTGTTCTCTGCAGTGTGTGCTGCTTGGTCATCCTCCTCCTCCCAGCTGCCCCTCAATCCCCTCTCAAGTGCTGCTTATCTCCTCTTGCTGCTCTCATTGTCTTTCTTATTTGAAAGTTCATATCCCCTAGGAGGAGTCATCAGGCTGTAACCTGTTTGATAGGTGGGACTAGTGCTACAGTTTCCCACAGGGTCACGTTGACATAACATCTAACTGCCACAACAGCTAAAGGCAAACTGCTTGTGCTGCTCCTTTAAAACTGGAATTGAGAAAAACACATTTGCCCAATTAGTAGCTGCTATCAGATACTAGAAGAGATATTAATCTACTCAAGCAATAAAACCATTTCTGGGACAGTAGCTGCAATTGGAGTCACCACCTGGATAAGTTTCCAGGCACCCCCTGCCATTCTCAAAGATCCATCTGTTTTTTGCACTGACCAAATTGACAAGGACAGAAGAGGCATTTTCTGCCTGCAATATGGGAATTAACAGAAGACCTTGTGAGAACAGGTTAGTAAGCAGGTCAACCTTGAAGCTAGGCCCTAATGAATGTCCTCACACAGCAGTGCTGTTGGAGATAAATCTGACAGCACACTGATCCAGAGACAAAAGCTGAGATTGTAATTTAAAGAGCCTCAAGGGTGGTCTAAATAACTAATTAGAAAGCTAATTGTACATCTGTGGAGTGGCAAACTCCTCCCCTTTAAAACTGTCTTTTAGAAACTAGGAGTCTTCCCCTAGACAATGAATGACCCTTCTTAATTTGTGAAAGGGGCCCCCACTACATTCCGGGAGCAAAGCATATTTTATCTATGCTTAAGGTATCCTTTTCACCATGCCAGAAGGACTCACATACTTTCTTTGGAAATGATTCTATCTATGCTCTAATAAAATTGTTGCCCAGCCTGTGTGATCACAAGGTGTAGATGGGATCAGAAAGTGTTAGGGAGCTAGAGGCAGAAACCTCTACCTCTACCTGCCAAGGCCTCCCTCCACCCTTACAGACTGTGGGAAGCTGCTCCAGGCTGGATGGCATGAATAAATTCAGGCAGTTGAGACGAAGCCAGTACTCTTGGGAGGACCTCAATCTAGGCCAGGTGAGCTTAATTGAGTCAATGGAGTCAACCAGTACTGTCAACCACGCCTCCCAGTGGAGGGCCCTGAAAAGTCAGAATTGCAAGGAGATGACAAGCAATTCTCCAGGTCTCCAGACCCCATATGCTAATTGCCATACATTCCTCACTACCCCTGTAAAAACCCTCACCCCCAGCTGCTGAATGGGACTTCCCTGACCTGTCCGCCTAGGTCAGGAAACCTCGGCAGGGAGCCGCAGGAGCCGCCCTACTGCCCCACCTAATAAAGCTATTTCTGTTTCTGCTTTCCTTGTCCTGTCAGTTATGTCTGTCTTCCTCCCTGTACCTCAGTTTCACCTTTACACTTCTATCCTTTATAAAAATTCACTTGGATCACAAACCAGGCTTCGGTGTGAATTCATTCTCATGGGAAGCCAATGACCCAGGTATTTCCACCTGAGGAATCTAACAGTATCAGACATCAGGAGACCCCAAACCATCATATGATGTGAATGAAGGGAGTCGGATGGAGACTCAAAGCCCATCTGTAGACAATTGGACATCCCTCACAGGAGGGACAAGTCAGCCAGAGTGCAGTACAGCACCAACGAGACACACATTTCTTTAGTTCTTTAGTGCTTCCCGCACCCTACCCCACCCACCTATCATGACCCCACTTCTACTTTACAAATCCCAGTTCTAGCTTACAAATCTAGCTAGACCAGATGGTACAGATAAGAGCTCTTGTCACACGGGATCCAGGACAGATAAACACATCAGGAACAGTAATGGGAGTAGCAATACTATCAGCGTAGGCCACTTAGGGGGAATGTAGGGGGAGAAGGGGGAGAAACAGAGAATTGATTACAATGATGATGTAGACATAACCCCCACACCCTGAGGGGGACAAACAACAGCAATGTGGGTGAAGGGAGACAGAAGATGGTGTAAGATAGGAAAACGATAATAATTTATCAAGGGTCTTGAGGGTGGGAGGGTGGGTGAGGGAGGGAAAAAAGGAGCTGATATCAAGGGCTCAAGTAGAAAGAAAATGTTTTGAAAATGATGATGGCAACATATGTACAAATATGCTTGACTCCACTGATGTATGGATTGTTATAAAAGAGATGTAAGAGCCCCTAATAAAGTGATTAAAAAACCCCACACTAAAAACTGGCTTAACCGCTGCTGGTGCTTGTGTGTGTGTAAGCACAGCTTATACCTGGACCCTTACAAACCACATAGGTCTAGAGTTTGCTAGTCCCCCCATAGACAACAGCTCAGTTCGGAAGTAATGGTCTCCAGCCCTATATTCTTCAATTCCTTGATGGTGCAATCTTTGCACCCTGATCTTTGCAATCCCTCCAGGAAAACATAATTGCGTTGGCTTTACCATTTTCCTAAGTAGAGGTAGCTTTACTAGCTTCCACTCCTGCCCCTGCCATAGTAGTCCATGTTCTAGAGTCAGGTAGCCATATGGGGTACTGGCAGTCAGTGAGTCTGTCTATTCCATTTATGTGTTCTAGAACAGGGAAATTACTATAGGATAGGTTTGGGCTCATACTGGATCCCCTGTGAGATCAACCTGAGCTAAGACTCCATTATAACTTGACCTTTATATGCTCCTAGTCTGATTGTGGGACCTTAAAATTTAGGGTCACTTAGATTAATGTCAGTTTGGAGCCAATGTCCAGTAACCATCCCCAACGTCTGATTATTTCCTTTCTCCAATGAATTGTCACTTATAAAAGGCGCAGTTTCCACTGGGCAGGCCTGGGAGAAAGGCTAACTATGCATTTTTTTTATTAGTGTAGTGGGTGCCTTCCTCAAAGGGACCTGGCTTCCCCGTAAATGAAGGGTTTGTGAACTGGCTCAATTTTTGGGAATTGATCGAGCATTTGCGACTCTATATCTGGCTATTTGAATTAGACTGCTATTCAACTGGCCTAGAATTTTTCAACTTGTACAGATCAATGATAGATTTGGTAGGTTTCTCATTTATTTCACTCCTAGGGACACTCTGCTTAGGTATCCAATGCCATACAAATCAGGCTATTCTGTTACTACTTTGACTCTGCTAACCATTTGGCAACCACACCCACCTTGTCTCTGTTAAATGCTACTGCTTACCGCCTACTACCATGGGACCCAATCAGCCATGTTATGTGCAAACGTCTTAATTAGGGTATTTTCCACTGTCAAAACTGGCTCAAAATAAAATATCAATCACAGCAGTCTTTAGAGATACTTATGATCCCTTCAGAAATTTGTTTCCCACTGAGAGAAAAGGTGTGTCCTCAGTGCATTCCATTTGTGAGTCTATGGGTCTGCCCTGAAACACGCCCATTCCCTTAATCCTCTAAAGTATACCAAGCTAGGTCTGGTACTTCAACTTAACTTGCTCTAAGCCACTGCAGAAGCTTTGCTTCAGTAAACCAAACAGATAAACTATTAGATTCTGTCCTAACGTCTGGTGCTGAAACACTGACTGAAGGATCAGTGCTTAGTTGGTCCACGTCAACACATTCAGACTGATGCAACCGTTCGCTCCTTGCATCATCATCTCACTCCCGCACACATTCCTCGGGTCTCTGCCTGTACATACTAGAAAATGCTAGCAGTCCTTTAAGAGGATAGCACAGCTCTTTCTGGATCAATATTTGGAGGTCACCTTTGGGATTACTGAGACAAGTTTAGAGGCAGTGTCGAAGCAGGCATGAGTGTCGAAGGTGTTTCCCAGCAAGTGTCAGCATTATCTTGCAAGGCATCTGCTGCAGGGAATGCTCCAGATACAACTCGAGGTTCCCTATCAGCAGGGAAAGTTGGGCTAAGCTCAAGTGCAGGTGGAGGGGACAATGGCTTTACTAATGATGGATTAAACTCTTCAGATGTGAGTGGTAGTGTTGTTGGCTGAAGTAACTCAATGGCATGTCAAGGATCCATGTTCTGATATTTCTGAGAATAATCTTTCCGTGTGTCCCTATGATGGTTCGATTTTATATCAGTTTGATGCATCTCTGTGAAAGTATGGGTAGAGTTCAATCTCAATAAGGCCCTCTCCTTGGAGGAGGTGCCCAATTTAGAGAGATGCCATGGACAACTTTCCTTCCCTCTCCCTCCATCCTGCTTACCTTGATTCTGCATCTCTAGGATTCATGGCCGAGCCGGCCTGCTGATCATAGGAGCTGCAGTGCCCTGCCCTCTTCCTGCTGACCTTACATCCAGATGCTCTTGCCCCTACTGGCCTGTGATTTTCCCGATTCCTGCTTTGCCTTTGCTTCATTGGCTGGAAGCTGGGTGAGTCTAAAGGGGACTTCATCTAGCATCTGACCCATGGACTTGAGTTGAACTGGGCTGGGCTTCCTGATGTAAATTTATTTTTGCTATAAAGTTATTTGAGTGTAGTTTGATTTATTTCTCTAGAAAACTCAGCGTAGCACAGTCCTCTCCACCGTAACTTTCAGGTTCCCATTTAGTCCCAATCCATGCTCTCCTATTAACATCAGAAATCATTCTAAGTAGAGGGTTCAGTTAGTGTTGTAATTCAGCCACTCTTTTTTTTTTTTAGATTTAGTACTTTTTAAAAAAACATTTTATTAGGGGTTCATACAACTCTTATCACAACCCATACATATACATACATCAATTGTATAAAGCACATCTATACATTATTTGCCCTAATCATTTTCAAAGCATTTGCTCTCCACTTAAGCCCTCTGCATCAGGTCCTCTTTTTTTTCCCCCTCCATCCCCGCTCCTCCCTCCCTCATGAGCCCTTGATAATTTATAGATTGTTATTTTGTCATATCTTGCCCTATCCAGAGTCTACCGCCCCGCCCCCTTCTCTGCCGTCCATCTCCCAGGGAGGAGGTCACATGTGGATCCTTGTAATCAGTTCCCCCTTTCCAACCCACTCACCCTCCACTCTCCCAGCATCGGCCCTCACACCCCTAGTCCTGAAGGTATCATCCACCCTGGATTCCCTGTGCCTCCAGCTCCCATATGCACCAGTGTACAACCTCTGCCCTATCCAGTCCTGCAAGGTAGAATTCGGATCATGGTAGGTGGCGGGAGGAAGCATCCAGGATCTGGGGGAAAGCTGTGTTCTTCATCGGTACTACATCGCACCCTGACTGACCCATCTCCTCTCCTAAACCCCTCTATGAGGGGATCTCCAGTGGCCGACAAATGGGCTTTGGGTCTCCACTCTGCACTTCCCCCTTCATTCACTATGGTGTGTGTGTGTGTGTGTGTGTGTGTGTGTGTGTGTGTATATATATATATATATATATATATATATATATATATATATATATATATATATATATATATATATATATATTGCATGATGCCTTATACCTGGTCCCTTTGGCACCTCGTGATTGCACAGGCTGGTGTGCTTCTTCCATGTGGCCTTTATTGCTTCTGAGCTAGATGGCCGCTTGTTCACCTTCAAGCCTTTAAGACCCCAGACACTATCTCTTTCGATAGTCGGGCACCATCAGCTTTCTTCGCCACATTTGCTTATGCACCTGTTTGTCTTCGGTGATTGTATCATGGAGGTGTGCAGCCAATGAATTGAGTTTTTGTTCTTTGATATCTGTTCCCTTCGGGACCATGCAATCACACAGGCTGGTGTGTTCTTCCATGTGGGCTTTGTTGCTTCTGAGCTAGATGGCCGCTTGTATATCTTCAAGCCTTTAAGACCCCAGACACTATCTCTTTTGATAGCCGGGCACCATCAGCTTTCTTCACATTTACTTGTTCACCCGCTTTGGCTTCAGCAGTTGTGTCGGGAGGGTGAGCATCACAGAGTGCCAATTTAATAAAAGAAAGTATTCATACATTGAGGGAGTGCTACTATCTACTTTTTTGCGACACTTCGCTGTAGTACCTTTATCTTCAGTGATCATTTCATGAAGGTGAGTACTGAGCAGGGCCATGATAATTCTTTTTAAGTGTGAGCCCCCAAACCATTCCTGAATCTAGGCTTTTTAAAAAATTTGCTAACTTAGGAGTTAATACAAATGTCATATTATTCCATAGTTCAATCACATCAAACAGAATTGTAAAATTGCTGCCACAATCAGTCTCCACACATACATTTCCCTCCTAGACTACTTGACATCATCTCCCTCTTACTTCCCCCGACCCTCTTTATCCTCGCCCCCCCAAACTATTGTTATATTTTCTTTCTCAAAGTCTCTGGGTCTCATTTACTAAAGAGCAGAAACAAATAACAGCTTCAAGAAAGTGACCCCCATGGTGCTGCACCCCTGAGACACACCTTAATATACCCAAGCACATGCAACACACAGTAGAGGGGCTGTCACAAGATTTCCAGAATAATAGATATCTTAACCCAGCATAAAGGGGGTTGATGTAACATGACCTTATTTGTCCACCAACCATCAGTACACCACTCTTGGTACAGCTGTTTTCTGCTTCCTCAGGCACCATGTATTTCCCGCTTAAGTCCTCATGTTACAAGTGTGTCTGAGGTAGAGTCTAGTTCACCCAGTGGGATTCCCATATGGGGCTCACTGATGTAGCCTCTGGAACATGCATGCACCCCAAAGATCCAGGATTTGTTGTCCCAGCATTTTATGGCACCTGGTCTGCTTTCCTGGGATACCCCCCCTCCCCCAGATGCCCTACACAAGTTCTGCCCACCCATTGCATGCCACTGAAGACACCTCCCATTTATTGTTGCCAAGAGCATCCTCAGTCTTTTGTCCCCAACCTGGAGGTTAGCTCTCCCTCCCCTCCCTTCAACAGGCATGCACCTATGTACCCCCAAATTTGACCATTCCCTTTCATCTCCTGTGCGGCACCTCTCATCAGTAAACCCCATTCCTCCGACGGGGCTACCTCCCTCTCTGGGAGACCTCACCACAGATCTAAATGGCTACTATTCAGCGAACAGCCACTACCCCCTCGCACCCTCCATTTGATCCCAGCTGTCGTGAGGTGACCTCCGGCCAAGTGACCTACACTATACTCACCAGGAGCAGATGATGTGTAGGTCATTGGCACTGGTCCAGCTCGTTAGCGGCCTGTCTGACCCCAGCCAGACGACTGCATGGCCTGCACACTTGAGCTTGCGCCCCTTCTGCTGCTTGTTCCTGCTGCTCTGGACTCACACAGTGCTTGTCCTTTCGTGCTTCACTCGCTTCCCTCAGCATGTCTTCCAGAGCCCTCCACGACGTGAGGGGTCTCATTGCTGTTCTTCAGGCATGTGCAGTACTCATCATGTTTATGTACCAGAGGTTTTTTATCCATTGTTGGGAATGGAGGCCGCTTCTAGCAATTGTGAGCTGTGCTGTGATGAACATGGGGGAGCAAATGTCTGCTTATGATGTTTTTTATTTCTTTGTGGTATATGTTCAGTAATGGTATTGCTGGATCATATGGTAGTTCAGTTGCCATCTGTTCTAGGTATCGCCATACTGCCTTCCTGAGTGTCTGTACATATTTACAAGTCCACCAGCAGAGGATAAGAGTTCCTATCTCACCACACACTCTCCAACATTTGCTGTTCTCAGCTTTTTTACTTTAACAGGGCTACAGTTATGGGTGTTAGGTGGTATCTCATGGTTGCTTTCACTTGCATTTCCTGGATAGCTAATGACTGAGAGAACTTACTCATATGTTTATTAGTTATTCGCGTATCATCCTTTGTGAATCATCTGCTCCGGTCCTTTGCCCACTTTTTCATAGGGCTACTAGTTTGTTTTTCTTGCCACCTTGTAAATTCTGTAGATTTTAGTAATTAGTCCTTTGTTATGTCATTACTAAATATCTTTTCCCAGTCTATGGGTCTTTTTACTCTTTCAATGAAGTCTTTTAATGTATGCAAGTTTTTTATTTTTTAATATGTCCCACTATTTTGTTTTCTATGGATTGTGTCAGCTTTGTTATTTCTGATAGCCCATCTACTGCACTAGGGTTCCTAGTTTTGTCCCAGTTTTCTGATCCTGAGAGCTTTGGGTTTTACATTTAGGAATTTGATCCATCTTGAGTTTGTTTCTGTGCATGGGTGAGGCAGTCATCTTTTTTTTTGTTCTTCTGCAAGTGGATAGCCAGTATTTCCAATAGCATTTATTGAAGAGGTGTCTGCTTCCCATTTAATGTTTTTTAGGCCTTTGTCAACAATAAGTTCTCTGTCTGTGGAAGCTAGAGGGTAGACAGGTGTTATTTTTGTGAAGGGAAGACAATATAAAACAAGAGATTGGCAAAAAATATTGGAAATGAAAAGACAATGGTAGATTTAACGAGTTATTTAATGTAAAACTGATGTCTGCTCTATAAACCTTCACCTAAGTAACAATAGAAAATATTTTTAAAAACTTAAAAAAATTCTCTGTCTCTGAATTCTATTCTTTAATGACTATTTTAACACAGACACACACACGTTCTATTTTGTTGCCATTAGACTCACAGTTTAATGATAAAAATTACATTAAAACAGAACAGAAAAGTTGGTGAAGGGAGACGTCGGACAGTACAAAAAAAATAAAAGGAATTTTTTAAATTTATTTTTTTAACAATTTATTGGGGCTGATACAATTCTTTTCACAGTTCATACATATACATACATCAATTGTATAAAGCACATCTGTACAGTCTTTGCCCTAATCATTTTTTTCTCTTTTCTTCTTTTACATTTTATTAGGGACTCAAACAACTCTTACCACAATCCATACATATACATACATCAATTGTATAAAGCACATCCATACATTCCCTGCCCCAATCATTCTCAAGGCATTTGCTCTCCACTTAAGCCCCTTGCATCAGGTCCTCTTTTGAAATTTTTGTTTTTTAAAAAAGTGACTTAAATAAGAAAAACTGTGCATGAGCAGCCAGTAGTAACTATTGGTCTCTCTGCACTCGGAGGAAACAAGAGTGAAGTCAAAAGACATGTTGAATACAATTATTACAATAGAATGATGAACAACCCAAACATTAGTCTCTATAATCTTGAGCTTGGAAAACCTAAATGGTGCCTGACTACCGCTACCTATTACTCTGAACACAATCACATTAGAAGGTCCTCAATGGAATGGGGGTAAAATGTGGAACAGAACTCATGATCATAAAACAGACTGGGTTTACTGGTTGAATGGAGTCTAGTAGCATACCCCAAGAATATAGCCAATGTCCTCTAGGCGTGGAACTGAAATGACCTTTTTTAAAACCATCAACAGCTTAAAACCCAAAGGGCAGCATTTACCCAATGACAAAGTCCAGAGGGTTACTAAAGACGGAGTGATGGTAAGAGAAAGCCCAGTGGGGAAGTAGGATGGCACATGGAAGGTATTGGAGTGGATGTGCAAAATCAATGTGTATGAATTTTTCGATGTAAAACTGATGAACTTCTCTGTAAACCTTCACTTAATTGGCAATAAGTATACTTCCCTTCCCCCACCCTAAGAGTTTCAGAGTCTCAAATGTTTTCGTGTGTTGTATCTTCATTTTCATTTGACTCTAAATATTCACTGGTTGTTTGTATAATGGTTTAATTTCCATATAATTGTGTATTTCAGTTTCATTGTGTTACCAAATTCTGTTTACATTCAATTGTGATCAAGAAATATACTTTGTCGCAGTCTGCTCCAGCAAGGGGACAGCATGCCACCAGCTGTTGTCAGTTGTCCAGTTCCCTCTGTGTCCCATTAGCTTCCCCCAGGGACGTCATCCTCCGAGCCTGGCGTGCCAGCGTGGGGTCTAGTCCCGCTCTCTTTCTCTTCCTCTCTCCTGGCCTGCCTCTGTGTGGGTGTGGCATGCTGGCTCCTCTCCCTAGCCTGTAGCTCTCTCTCTTCATGCATCCTTCCATGTGACCATGCTGTCCTCATGGTTTGGTGCTTCATAGTAGGGTCTACATGCACTCCAGGCTGGGAGAGGCAGCTCCTGGACAGTCTTGAAGGCCAGCGAAGAGACCCAGGATTTTTGTATAGTTCTTTTCTCTTTTTAAAAAAGTTTTCTTATTGATTTACTATTTTTATTTTAAAAAATCATTTTGGGCTATGTCATAGTCGGTGTACCTACCTATATAGGATAGGTATGGGAGGCATGCTTGAGGTGAGAGCATTGGGACCAACGGTTCCAGGGAGACCTGGGAGGTCAGAGTGGTGGAGGAAGGGGGTGCTGAGCAGGCTGCGCCATGGACAGGGGAACAACTGGGGTGTCAGAGCCAGTAATGAGGATATAGGGATCCAAGGTGGGGGTGGTGGTAATGTTGGAGCAACAGCAGACTAGCTAAGGGGGTTACCAAGAGGCAGAAATAAGGGGAAAGTGGCAGTGGGACATGAGGAAGGTAAAAGGCAACAGAGGAAGGACCAAGGAAGCAAAGCAATGGATAGAGGTATAAACATAGTGGTGTGCATATGTAAATACATTAATCTACAAAAATAGAGGTATTGGCCCATGTACATATATTTATATGGCAATACCCTGAGGTAGGGGATGGACTTTGGGCATCCACTCATATCCTCCTTCCATTCAAGAACACTTTGTTCTATGGGGACCCAATGCCCATCTGTAGACAACTGGACATCCATTGCAGAGCGGTAGTGGGGAGATGAGTCACTCAGGCTTCAGTGTAGCAATAACAAAACTCACAACTTTCCTCTAGTTCTTAAACACTTCCTCCCCCCAACTATCATGATCCCACTTCTACCTTGCAAACCTGGTTAGACCAGAGGATGCACAGCGGTACAGTTGGGATTTGGAAACAGGGAATCTAGGACAGATGAACCCCCTCAGGACCAACAGTGAGAGTGGTGATACCGGGAGGGAAGGAGGGGTAGAAAGGGGAAACCAATCACGGGGATCTATATATAACCTCCTCTCTGGGGAATGGGCAACAGGAAAGTGGGTGAAGGGAGACGCCTGGCAGTGTAAGATAAGATAAAATAATAATTTATAAATTATCAAGGGTTCATGAGGGAGAGGGGAGCGGGGAGGGAGAGGGAGAGAAAAAAGGAAAATGAGGAGCTTATTCCAGGAACCAAAGCGGAATGCGAAGTTTGAGAATGATGAGGGCAATGAATGTATAAGTGTGCTTTACACAATTGATGTATGTGTGGATTGTGATAAGAATTGCATGAGCCCCAATACATAAATTTTTTTAAAAAGAGAAAGTTTTGTTCTAACCAGTCAGCAGCATGAGATGTTTACCCTCCTGACACAATCGCTGAAGACAAAATAGGTGCATAAACAAATGTGGTGAAGAGGGCAAATGGTGCCCGGTTATTAAAAGATATAGTGTCTGGGGTCTAAAAGGCTTGATGTCACACAAGCTGCCATTCAGCAGTGAAGCAACAAGTCCACATGGAAGAAGCACATCGCTGGTGCGATCATGAGGAGTCATAGGAACTGGGCATCAGCAGACACATAACAAATAAAAACGAGAGGGCTGGAGCAGAGATCCAAAGCTCATCTGTAGATAGTGGAACAATCTCCCCACAGAGGGACCACAGGGAAGGATGAGTCAACTTTCCTCTAGTTCTTAAATATTTCCTCCCCACCAATATCATGATCCCAATTCTATCTTAAAATCTGGCTAGACCAGAGGATGTACACGGGTACAGAAAGAAACACAGGGGATCCAGGACAGATGAACCCCTCAGGACTAGTGGTGAGAGTGGCGATAATTCAAGGGTGGAGGAAAGGTGGGATAGAATGGAGGAACCGATTACAAGGATCTACAATATAAGCCCCTCCCTGAGGAACAGGCAACAGAAAAGTGGGTGAAAGGAGATGTTGGACAGTGTAAGACATAACAAAATAATAGTAATTTATAAATTGTCAAGGGTTCATGAGGGAAGGTGGTGGGGAGGGAGGGGAAAAATGAGGAGCTGATACCAAGGCCTCAAGTAGAAAGAAAGTATTTTGAGAATGATGATGGAAATAAATGTACACATGTGCTTGACACAATGGGTGTAGATATGGATTGTGGTAAAATGATTAAAAAAGAGAGAAAGGAATATAGTCATTGTACAAAAAATAAGAAAAGAATATAAGCCAGGTGACATTCCACCATTTCCAGATCTAGCTCTTTCTTTTTTATTAAATCAGTTTTTGGGGGGCTCGTACAACTTAAAAAATAGTTTTATTGGGGGCTTGTATAACTCTTATCACAATCCATAAATATATCAATTTTCAAGCACATTTGTACATTTGTTCTCATCATTTTCCCTTTTGTGTTCAACTTTGAGTGACTTTCTAGTATCATTCCTTCACATTTCTCACGTTGGAGGACTGGCTTTAAGTTTTCTTGTATGGGAGTCTAATAGCTATGAACGCTCAGCTTTTATCTTGGAATACTTAACTTTTTTTTGAAGGACAATTTTTACAGTCCTTAATTTTTGAAGGACCGCTTTACAACTTGTACAGTGTGAGCATTTTTCATAAAACAAGTATGGATAGATATAATCATATTTATCATATGAGCAAGGGGAACACTGCGGAGCATGTTTGGGAACATGGAAGGGCTGAAAGAGACAGGTTTTGTGCTACATTTTATTCATTCCTAAACAGTGTTATATGAAAAAAAGAAACTTTTAATTAAAAATATCTTTTGAAAGAAGGGCTTGGCTCCCCTCCTTGACCCCAGTGAAAAAGCCTATCACTCATACCTGGCCTGCCCTCAAAAGATCAGGTGATATTTTTACATCATTTACCACAATTCATATGCATTCTGATTCAACCCAATAATTGCAGCAATACCGTCAATGTACCATTTGAGTTCAGTTCCCGATCTGCAGGGGAAGAGTGCAAATCTTGGAGGTCCTGCCTATCTCTGTTCGATCAGTAAACCTGGCATCCTTTAGGGTTATGTTCTTAACTTCTCCCCCACTCTAGACAGAACCTTCTGTTGTGATCCTTTTCATAACACTTGGTCATGGTAGCTGGGTGCCGAACAATGTTTTCAATTTCTAGGTTGTGAAGACTGACGTTTTCCTGGTCCTTCAGTCTGGGCACTTAATTCGGAGACCTGGGTTTGCTGACCTGGGTTTGACCAGAGCCTGAGCTGAATGTCTTTGGGTTGAGGCTCATAGCAGAGTTGTATGCCACTTCGGGTGTTTATTAGCATACCTGAAACTCTGTAATGTGTCCTGTTAAACACCTACCCTGAGCATTTCTCTTGGCACTATAACTTATTGAGTTATTAAATTCTTTCATCACGCATTTTGTCTGTGAGTTTCTGTGTAGCCGTTGCAATGGATACATGCAAAAGTAAAAGAGTGGACACTAATCAAGACTATATAATGCATATATAATAAATGTACAAAGAGACCAGGAGACTTACTTACCATCTTTGGGATAGTGCGTGCCTTTAGGACGAGTAAAAGGTTGCAATCAATAGAATACAACCTTCACCTCTATCTAAAATATTTTATATCTTTTAAAAAGAAAAATTTCAAAATATTATATTAAATGTATCTAGTTGATGGGTATATGGGTTTTCTCCTAAAACTGTATTTTCTAATTATTTGAGATATTTTATAATTGAAGAACAAAGGACAAAATTGAAGTTTTTTAATTGAAAAACTGCAAATACAGTGACTCATTTCACATTACAGTAGTACATTCAGATAAACAAATGACCATCAATTTTGGTATAAAACTATATTTTTATCTTTTTTAACATATAGTTCAATTCCCAGTGCAAAAACACTCCAATGAAAAAAAGATTAATGTACAATAAATACAAGCCTACAGATGTAACCACAGTACCAATATTTACATGTGGTAAAGTGGTTCCAAACGAACAAGAGTCCTCCCCTTTATTGTCTAGAGGACACTCTGCTTACAGAGGGAAGCCCTTCTGGAAAGTCTGCACTCAGCAGCCATTGGGAAGTGTAACAGAGGACAGAGCTGAATAACCAGACAGTAAAGCTCTTAGGTTCAGGGTAATGGTTTCATGGGACATACCATTATTTGGCTTATTAACATGTTTGGTGCTTCTGTTCTACCTCCTCCTTCAGTTGTCAGGCACAGTTGGTGTCGATTCATGTGGAACAACAGAATCGAATAGAGTAGGATTCTGGAATGCATGGCTAATTAGCTGCCTCCATAAACAATGCCCTCCTTTGTCACGAGTCCAAATGAACTGCATGGTGCCTGGCTACCACTGCTGAGCATTTTGATCAAAGAGTTCAGAGAAGGATCCTGAACAAAATGGGGCAAAAATACAGACAAGAATAGAAAATTCTCATAATTCCCAACTTTCTGGAGCCATGGAGGGTGGCTGAACTCCTAAAACTATTGCCTTAAACCAGAAATGTACCATAATGTCTTCTTGAAACCAAGTAATAGTTTGGCTTAACTAGTAAAAAAAAAAGTCTGCTTTGAGCTTGATGATCTTTTAACAACTATGTATGTGGAATAAAATGGAAAGCAACTTGAGGTATTTGCCTGGGACTTTAAACAAAAAACAAAGCCAACCACACTGCCATGAAATCAATTCTGATTCACAATGACCTTACAGGACCGAGTAGACCTGCCCCTGTGCGTTTCTGAGACCGCAACTCTTCATGGGAGCAGACAGCCATGTCTTTCTCCCAAGTCTGTTGGATTTAAAGTGCTGCTTTTGTGGCTAGCAGCCCAGCGCTGTCATCACCATGCCACCTGGACTCCCCTGGAACTCTAAGGGGAGTGAATTTATGCTAACAGATGAGCAACAACTCAAAAAAGCTGAAAATGGCTACAGACCGGAGGAATATAATCCGTATCAGCAAACTGTATACATTAAAAACTGCTGAAGTGATGTATGTTTTGTTGTGTGTCTGCTTAAGAAAACATAAATGAAATTTAAAAGGAAAAATATGATAAAGCGGTCTAGAGCCCTACTTTACATTTTAATCTTTGAAGCCAAAGTCACTACGAATTGTAATTGACTCGATGGCAATGAGAGCTTAAGTCGAAAATGCAGTATTGGAACTGCATTATCTTAACCCACTTTCTCTGTCAGGCCTGACCAAGTGTTTCCATCATGTTTTCCCAGTGGTAAAATTGGGAGTTTTATAAAAATGTGCTCTTGTCCAACACGTGTATGTTCCCAGGATCTGGCACAGAGCAGATGCTGCTGGAACGAGCCAGACACCACAGTCGCCCTGTTTCTGAGGACCATGGCCAATAAGCTGCAAGTGATTAAGGCATCACAGTGGCTCAGGTTTTAAGATTTTCTTTTCAGAATGAATTCCAAGAAAGCAAGCAGTCTTTACACACAGAGGGATGCCGGAGAAATCTTACTGATTAATTTGTTGAGAGCTCTGAGTTTTTCTTCCAAGATGAGGCTGTTTTTCTCAGCTCCTCTTTGTTTCTCTTCAGTAACCTGGAGGGCTTTTAGCAGGTGTGCGTTCTCCACATAAAGCTCCTTGAGCAGCAAATTGGACTTCACGCTGTTTTCAAACTAGAGAGGGAATAGAGCCACCCATTACTGTGAGTGCAGGGAAGGGGTACATGCTCCCGACCCTGTTCATTCCTAGGTCGTTGAAATGATAACTTTAGGTTCTTAAGGATATAACAAAAATATTGCGTGTATGACACTTCTTGTTACCCTGAAGTGAGACCTCCAACTGAGGGTGTGATGAATTATGTACTGGAGAAAATTTAAGGGAAATTGTGGGAATTAGTTTTACCGGAAGACCCAAGAGTCACAAATCAACAGTTCTCAGAAAGGCTATTGTACGATACAATAATGAATTGCAAAGAATGACAACAATTTTTGGTTCTTTACTGCCCCTTGCCCTAGGAATCACTGTGGCCCTGACCCCCACTGCTGTTTCCTGGGTCTGAGCTTTCTGCCAAACCCATACGGTTTCACAGATGTGAATGACAGGAAACACTAGCAATGACCTCATTCAAAATACAAGGGCACAAGAATCCCAGCATGGGGTTCAGTCAACACCAAATTTCACTTGTAGAACATAGTCAGTAAGCGCCCACATGCCAGGTCTTGCTCTAGCACTAGCGAAGCAGTGGTGAACGTAGTCTCTGGGCTGTGCACCACATATGCTAATGAGAACCAAACTTAGTATGCCATATGGGGGAAGTGCTGAGAAAACCAAGCAAGGAGCAAGAGGGGGGCAGCTAGTTGGTTGAGGGAACTGTAACGACTAATGTAAACCTCAATTTGACTAGACTGTGATTCTCATCAGTCTGACAGGTGCTTTTTCATAATGGAATCAACTTTCATTTTTGTGATCTGATATGAACAGCCAATCAGTTGAAAGGGAAATTGCCTCGGGAGTGTGGCCAGCTTCCTTTATCGAAGTGGAAGTTGTGGCAAAGTTTGCTCTCTTTCTTGACCTGCACTCTAGTTGCCTGATCTGCAGTTCCTGTGTTATAAACCTGAAGAAGTCTCCATCCTAACCAGCAGGTCGTGGATTCACCAGTCCTACAACCCCACAAGTCATCAGAAATCCTTAGCTTCCACTGGACACAAACGGTAGGTTTGGGACTTGCCAACCTCTACAACTGCATAAACCCCTACCATGCAGCAAATCTCTTTATATGTATGTATGTGTGCATCTCACTGATGCACCCGTCTCGAGAACTCAGACTTAGCTATTTGGCACCAAGAGTGATTCTAGAAGAACAAAACTCAAAGAAGAAGTGGTAGTTACATCATTTCATGTCAACTTGAAGATATATGAAAGTGTAAGGGTAGAGTTTAGTCTGTCAATCAGGTCACACCCTGATGGTGACTCTCTGTGGGCGAGACTTTCTCATAAGCAGGGTCCTGGGCACCTCCCCCACTCTCTGTGCCTTCACTTTCCTGGCTGCTGCAAGCACTACGATACGGTCAGTTGGATCCACATAACTACACCCACTGGCCTGTGATTGTCCTGCATTCTGCATCATTGCATGTGACTTAATGAGTCTGAAGAGCGACTTATAGACTGAAGAGCTGGACTGGGATGGAATGTTTTATTGATCCATAATTACTTCTTGAGATAAAACTTTTTCTTATACATATATGAGTATCTCTGGATTTGTTTCTCTAGTCAACCCGGCCCAACACAGAATGCTTTCTTTCTTTTTTAGTTATATACTTTCCTTGGGAACTCTTACATCTCTTATCACAATCCACACAATCATCCATTGTGTCAAGCACATTTGTACATCTGTTGCCATCATCATTCTCAAACATTTGCTTTCTACTTGAGCCCTTGGCATCAGTTCCTTGTTTCCCCCCTCTCCCCAGTCCCCCTCTCTTATGAACCTTTGATAATTTATAAATTGTTATTTTGTCATGTCTTACACTGTCCGACATCTTCCTTCACCCACTTTTCTGTTGTCTGTCCCCCAGGGAGGGGGTTTTATGTAAATCCTTGTGACTGGTTCCCCCTTTCTATTCTACATTCCCTTGACACTCCCGGTATCACCACTCGTCCTGAGGAGTTCATCCATCCTGGATTCCCTGTGTTTCCATTTCCTATCTGTATCAGTCTACATCCTCTGGCCAGATTTGTAAGGTAGCATTGGGATCATGATGGCGGGGGAGGGAGAGGAAGCATTTAAGAACTAGAGGAAAGTTGTATGTTTCATCATTGCTACACTGCACCCTGACTGGCTTGTCTCCTCCCCATGATCCTTCTGTGAGGGGATCTCCAGTTGCCTAAAGATGGGCTTTGTGTCCCTACTCTGCACTTCCCCTCATTCACCATGATAGGATTTTTTGTTCTTTGATGCCTGATATCTGATCCCTTCGACACCTCATGATCACACAGGTTGTTGTGCTTTCTCTATGTGGGTTTTGTTGCTTCTGAGCTAGATGGCCAATTGTTTACCTTCAAGCCTTTAAGACCCCAGATGCTATATCTTTTGATAGCTGGGCACCATCAGCTTTCTTCACCACATTTGCTTATGTACCCATTTGTCTTCAGCGATCATGTCAGGAAGGTGAGCTTCATGGAATACCAGCTTAATAGAACAAAGTGTTCTGACATTGAGGGAGTACTTGAGTGGAGGCCCAATGTCCATCTGCTACCTTAATACTAAATCTATAACTATATGCACATAGATCTATTTCCCCATCATCATATATAAATATATTTACATATGTACACACCTGTACTTAGACCTCTATAAATGCCCTTTGCCTTGTAGTTCTTTCCTCTATTTCCATTTACTTTTCTCTTGTCCCACTATCATGCTCAGCCTTCATTTGAGTTTCAGTAATTCCTCTCAGTTACATTGTCCTTGATCAAGCCCTACTAGGCCTCTTACACCATCCTCGTCACTGATTTTGGAGCACTTGTTGTTCTCTTGTCCCTGGGTTTGTTAACTCCACTACAGCATGCTTTCTGAACTTATTCTCAAGTCTGGCTGGATTTAAAAGTACTAATTGCTCGACTTCCAATAGTAAAGAGGCATAGTAATCCATGGCATGAGGTGGCAATAAAGACAAGCATAATATCCCCACCATTAGATCAAACATCTGTGAGAGACAATGCTGTGAGTGACTACTATTTCATTATTATCTTTCAACATTTTTGTTACACCCACAAGCATAGTGAAGCTGGCTGGTTCAGCTTTCAGATACACAACGCGGAAAGAGAAAATGATGAGTCCAGAGCTTCAAAGTCCTGGCTCAAGCAGTACATAAAGGACCTGAAAGTTGCTATTTGGGTCTTGAAATAAAGTCTTATTTCTTGTAGCAGTGTTGAGATTGCTGAAAACCCATCCAGAGTCTTATCCTCACTACCACTGAGTTGGCTGCAATGCACAGTGACTGCATAAGCCAAAATCGAATGTCCTCGAGGGCTCTGGGGGCTATAAATATTTATCGGAGCACAAACTTCATCTTTTACCTGGGGCGTGGCTGGTGCTTTTAAAATCGCTGACCTTTAGCTAACAGTCCAGTTTGTAACCCACACACCACCATCATTCCTGAGTCCTAGCTGAAGAATAGCTAATTACACCATCAACTGAATCCCTTATGTTGAAAGGTTTGACGGGGAAGATGTGAGATCCTGAAAATTGAGATGGGAAAATGTGGACAATAAAAGGATCAAGCTAGGGACATGGAGCCCTTATTGTTGAATTACCTTTTTTTATTTTCAGAAGGACCAGCCTCCTGCCCCCATCTGAAGGGATTAACCCACCTTCTTTGCCTGAATCACCTTCGAGAGTAAAATCAGCCCTCTTATCCTCATCTGACCATAGTCCCACAGCTGTGTCCCAGGAATCTTTGTATGAGGCAAATGCTTTGCAAGATGCACTTTTTGCTTTTAGAACAATAATTAGTGTGAAGTCCACTGTCCCGTGACACGACTTCTTTGAGGCATAAAGTGTGGCCCAGGAGGAGGTATGGCATACTCCAGACAGAGACTGCTTGCTTTTCCTACTGAACACAAGGAGAAACAAAGGCCTCGGGATTAGGTGTGGGAACTGTGTCAGTCTGAGTGTAGTGCTATGAGCCTGCCAAGTGGCAAGTCTTCATTCGATGTTTCAGCTCACGGCGTCAGAAAAGTACCTAGTAGTTACATTGTTGTGGGACGACAATGAGGACTATGAAGTGGCCTATACTGAATGAAGTTGAATTGCTTTTATATACTGGAAAAGGGATCTAAAAGCTGAAGTAAATTGGAATGTTAGAGTAGATTTATCAAGATGGACATACCCACACATGTAGGGGATGCTTAGAGGGCTCTATCAATTCCAAGATGAGCAAGTGTATAGGCCCACAACTCCTATGAATCCTCTGAGGTAGAAATCCACTACACTGTCAGAATATAGATAGTTAATATTTCTCAAAGGATCCCTATGGCACTAAACTGACACTCATTCTAGGAGGCCCAAATGTCAGCTCATGCCTATCCAACAGTGGGTACAGTGGTCTCTGAAATAATCCTGTAATAATCTCTCCAGGTCCAGAATATGCAATTGGCAGAATTTTGGATCCCTGACACATGGAGAAAGGGTTATTACAGTAAGAAAGGCCAAGTGGAAGCCATTAGAACTTTCCTCAAAGAAATATTAGACCAAAAGCAGTATTACATTGCTGGAGAACCTGCAGAGATTAATGTCACCATAAAGACTTGAAGAATGGAGGGGGATGATTTCCACCACAATCTCATTCAACTTACCTATCTGTCTTGTGCAAAAAAAAAAAAAAAGGATCTTAAGAGAGTGACAGTGAATTGATATAAACTTAACCAGTGGTGGCTCTGATTGTAACTGCTAATCCAGATGTGGTTTCACTGCTTGAGCACATTAGTACATTTCCTGGAAGACAGCACATAGCTATTGCTTTAATCAATGTCTTTTTCTTGATACCTGTCAGAAGCAGTGTACCTTTAGCTATCAAGGTCAAGAATACAAGGGGGCTTCAAAAAGTTCTTGAATGAGATCAGGTCCCTTAAGGGTAGCATTGGTGAAGAAATTAGATGGTGCCCCACTAATCAGACAGAACAGCATCTGGGATCTTAAAGGCTTGTTTCCAAACAAGCAGCCATCTAAGTGAGATGTCAACTAATCCACATGGAAGAAGCACACCAACATCTGTTATCCATGGATTGTAAATTATATAATCCAAATCGGAAGAAGGGAATAGTATCAAAGCTTAGCAGGCGAGATTCTGGTTTTCAGAAGGGAATGGATGAGAGCGGAAGGCCAAAATACATTTGCAGGAGCTACTCAGCGAATAAGTCTCCAGTGATTTTCCGATGAAACTGAGGAATGGGAAGAACCTGGTTACCAGATGAGAGTACTGAAGATGACTATAGGAAATTAAAATGATAACTCTGACTTGAATAGCTAAAATCTCGAACAGTTAAAACTATGGGGGTTTATTTCTGTTGTATTTTGTCATCGTGGTTAGCCGTCTCGATTCTTTGTTATGTTTTTGCTTAACGCCTGGCCTGCAGTTCTAGTTCATAAACCTGCAGACATCTGTTCCTCTGCTACCCCATGAACCAGCAGAGGTCTCCAAGTTGCCACTGGACCCACGGATATGGGACGTGCTAACCCCCCCATGTGTGTGAGTCACGAAGTACAATTTTCTCAATATATTTACATACATGTTTTACTGGTTTTGCTTGTCTACAGAAACCCCGAGGCTGTTCCTGTAAGATGACATGTGAACGGAGTTCTGAGTAAAATGAGAGTCCAGAGACTATCCCAGTTTTTCCCAAAGGGGGCGGTACTGCCCGTTGGGTAGCAGTGAAACAGTCCAGTGACGATGTCTGGGCCTCAAAGCATCCAGGGGCGCTACACAAGCAGACACCCAAACCGTATCCTGAATTAGGGGCAATAGTACAAAAGATTTTAATGGTCAGGTGGACAATGAGTGATTTTTTTTTTCCTGTAAAAAGGGGTGGTAGGCCAAGTAAGTTTAGGAATCTAGGGGCTATGTGAACACCAGGTAGCAAGAAGAGAGATTACAAAGACCTTGCAGCTGGTCAGGGCCTCGGGTGACTAGGTAGCAGCAGGCAGCCACCATAGCTGAAGGTGTGTGCTCCTGAGGAAACATAGACAGGAAGTCAGGGCAGGAGTGGACACTAAATCTAAGAGAGCCTTAAAGGACACCGTGACAAGGTTGACTTTTACTTTGAAGAAGATGGGAAGGTGTGAGGCGCGGCGAGCTGAGATCTCAGAGGTATTGCAGCGCCTGTGCTAAGAAGAAATCAAGGCCGGTATGCAAGGCAGAACCAGGAAGGCCAGAGAGAGGGCATAAAGTGAGGGGGTGTGGACCAGAGTGAGATCAGTGGGGTACGAGTGCTTGGAGTCTATATCCATTCTGAAAGCTGAGCTGCGAATTAGGTGTAGACCCAGGCAGGGGGGACGAACAGTGGCTGAGCCATGAGAGGAGCATGGAAGGGAGAGAAGCAGGGTTGTGAGCACAGAGTCTTTGAAGGGCATTTAAAGAGCAGAGAGGAGGGCTGAGGGCTAGGCCAGAGGGCCAGGCTTCTTTACAATGGGCTTACATACTTATGGCAAGGAGGGCTCCCAGTGAGTGGGGGAATAAAAAAGAGCAAGGCAGGATGGAAAGAAGAGGAGAAAGGGGACTTAAGAGGAGTAGGGGAGGGGCAGGAGGAAGTAAAGGAACAGTAGAACAGTGACAGGCATGGTGCCTGGCACTCGGTAGAGCAAAACCTTTTACAGGGCCGAGACTATTTTCCCACAACCACGAACAGGGAAGTGTAAGTGTGTGGGTGCCTATTTATGGCTGTCTGGTGATCAGGAAATGTTACCGGTATTTAGCACCTGTCAGGAAGGATTCTCAAGTACAACACATGTGATATTCCACCAGTGAGCAACATGCTTCCCCCAATGCTAATCTGTTTTCTACTTGAGGTATACGATGGGGTACCCCCAAAACCTGGAATTTTGTTTCAAAGCTTTGTATTTAAATTTTTTTACAAAACAACCTTATCACCTTCAAAGTACTCTCCATTACACCTAATACATTTGTCAATTCTGCGCTTCCATTCTTGGAAACATTGTTTTTTTTTCAAATTCAGCTGTTTGGACGGCTGACAGCACCTCTCTCATTTTTTTGCTTCATCTCTTCTATATCATCAACTAGCTGTCCTTTCATGTTCCTCTGCATTGGTGGAAACACAAAGAAGTTGCATGGAGTGAAGTCAGGTAAGGTGCATGGGACAAGAGAGGCATGCTGTTTCTTGTCAAAAATTGGCACACTGAGATGGCATGTGAGCAGTTGCATTGTCATGATGGTAAAACCAGTCCCCCATCTGCCACAAATCAGGTCTTTTTTGTTGCACATTGTTACACAATATTTTCAAAACCTCTAAATAGAAAGTTTGATTAACAGTCTGACCTAGTGGAAGGAACTCTAAATGCACTATATTATGGACATCAAAAAAATCAAATGAGCATAATCTTGATCTTTAATTTCACTTGACGAGTTTTTCTTGGGCAAGGTGATGATGGTGTCTTCCCCTGGCTTGACTGAAGTTTGTTTGTCACCAGTAATGACCTTGAGAAAAGTCTGGATCACTTCAGAGTTGTTCTTTCCAAGAATGACTTGTTTCCAGTTGACACTCCTTCTTGGTGGCCTGTCACAAATCTTCTGTTAAACTTCACTGAACTAAGCTCCAAGATAGTCCAGATAACTTCCCCATCTTTTTAATGGTCCATCATTGGTCTTCAAGCAAAAGTGGATGAATTTTTTGGACATTTTTGTCTGTTTGGAAAGTTGATGGACATCCAGAATAAGGTTTGTTATCGATCGACATTTTACCTTTTTGGAAATAAGAAAACTACTGGTACACTTGAGTTTTTTTCAGAGTGCTATCCTTGTAAGTTGTATTCAACATCACAACAGTTTCTGTGACATTTTTCTGGAGCAGAAAGCAAACTTTCACAGCCACACGCAGTTCTCTTAAATGAGCCATCACAAAAAAACAAGGTGTGAGCAAAACTGCTTTTATGAAAAAATTCACTGTGACCAGAGAACCTTCCCAGGCGACGCCGCTGGGTGCACTAACTCAGAACAAGTTGCTCGATGCTCAGCTAGTAGGAACAATGCATCCTATGAAAGCTCCACAGAGTGGAGTTTTCCTGTTTTTCTTTTTTACCCACTCATATATGTTAGGTCATGATTAAGGGGCTGCTCAGATACCTTATCTGTGCAGTATAGTCTCCCCTAACACCCTGACTCTACAGTCCAGGAAAATGTGTTTTCTTCAAAGCCCTTGGCCAACTACAATCTTATTATTAGCTCTCATCAGCTCTAGAATTTAAGTTCCATGAGGGCTTATTTATCTCAGGTCTACCTAGAAAAATGCTTTCCTACACAGTAGGTGCTCAGTAGGCAATGTGCTGAATGATGGATGCATGAATAAATCCATAACCTTCCTGAGGTTATGTGGCCATCTCAAAAAAGAAACCTTAAAATGATACCCAAAAGAAAATAAGTACAATAAACAAGCTAGTTATATATATATAATAGAATCTTTTATTGACTGCTATTAATTATGAATCCTGTGGAAAATTACTTTATGTTCAAGTATAAGGTGTTGACAGAGGCTCAGTCTGAGGGGTAACTAATGAACATGGCCTCTCGGAGTCTGTGACCAGACAGTCTCTTACTACACCAGCTGTGTGAATACCCAGGAGGTAGAAGTGTGCAGATATAAGATGTTTGTGAGGAAATGACAAGAACTTATCACTCACCTGGTCCTTCTGCTCATCTACTTTTTCTTGTAGAAGCATTTCCATATTCTTTAAGATCATTTCCACTTTATCCACTTGCTTTTCTGTGGTATTAAGTTGTTTTTCATGTATTTCCTGACAAAAGGAGGTTACCAATCAAAAAATTATGTTTTAAAAGAACTAACTTCAAGACATTTAAAATGGTATTTGGGCGAAATGTACACATCTACAAGTTACTAGCTACGAGCCTCTGTCTGAACATGGGATGCTAACAAGCTCTGTCAGGAGTATAGGTGTGGCGCAGGGCGTAGTGTTTTGCATAGGAATCCGACAGTGGCAGTTTCTTACATAGGCTTACAAAAAAACAAAAACAATGCCATCAAGCCAATTTGACTCACAGCGTCCCTCTATAGAGTTTCTGACAGGATTTCTTTATGGGAATAGATAGGCTTATCTTTTTCCCTCGGATCATCTGGTGGATTTGAACTGTCAATCTCGCTGTCAGCAGTCCAATACTTATCTGGTAATGTAACCACTATTCCAAAGGCCTGTCATATGTTTTAGCAGTTGTGTTCCTAGGTATTTACTCAAATGAGTTGAAAATCTGTATCCACATAAAAGCCTGCATACAAATATTTATCGTAATTTTATTCATTATTGCCCCAAACTGGAAGTAATCAAGAGGTCCTTCAACAGGTCAATGGCTAAACAAACGAGCATATCTGTATCATGGAAATATTATCTAGCAAAAAAAATAAATGAGCCATCAAGCCATGAAAAAAATATGGAGGAAACTTAAGTACTTATTAAGTACAAGAAACCAGTCTGAAAAAGCTACATAATGCATGATTCCAATTATAAAGCAAAATTAAAGAGACAGAAACAAGGTCAGCGACTAGCAGGAGTTCAAGGAACAATAGAGGAACAAACAGGTGGAGCAGAGAATTTTAAGGGCAGTGAAATTATTCTGCATGAAACTTTAATCTTGGGTACAGGGCATGCCTACGGGCAACCCTAAGCGTCATCCTGAATGGGAACAAGAGACAGCAGTTAATAACGAAAACTGATGCTGTGGAGTTAGTTCTAACTCACGGCAACACATGTATTTGTCAGAGTCGAAGTGCTCCATGGGGCTTTCTTGGTCATGATCTGACTCTGTAATTCTAACATCCCAGAAAACCTGATCTGATCTGTAACCACATGGAGTTTCTTTCTATCTCGTTATTTATTTTTCAATATGAAAACCGTTTGCAGTAGTGGTCTCATACAATATCTGTCTCTTGTGATTGACTAATTTCACTCAGCATCATGTTCTCCCGAATAATCCATATTATTGTTTTGCATCACATCTTTTAAAACAGTTGTATTAGCACTTCACCCACGTCATACAATTCAATCAGATCAAGAAAAGTTGTCCAATTGTTACAATATTTAATTCAAAACCTTTTTCTTCTTCCTTGTACTCATTGTAATTCATGTACTTATTTTTTCTAACTGTGGCACAAATATACAGAAATATTTTCCAATTGCACAACTTCTAGTTGTATAATTCAGAGCGAGAAGAGGCTCAATAATATTCTTCATGTTGTACAACTATCATTGTTATCCTTTTTCAAACTATCGACCACAGTGACAGAAACTCAATGCTCCCAAAGCAACAGATCTTTCCCCTTCACCCATGGTAACTGTTGGTCAAGTTTGGTTTCTTTTTTTACAGTATTTTAAAAAATCATTTTATTAGGGGCTCATACAACTTTAAAAAAATTTATTATTATTTTTTAAACAATTTATTAGGGGCTCATACAACTCTTATCACAATCCATACATATACATACATCAATTGTATAAAGCACATCCATACATTCTTTGCCCTAATCACTCTCAAAGCATTTGCTCTCCACTTAACCCCTCTGCATCAGGTCCTCCCAAGAGCAACCTCACTGGACACCCCTCCCCCACAATGTCAGCCCTCCCTCTTCTCCCCTCAACAGGCATGCACCTATGTTCCCCCAAATTTGACCATTGCCTTTCTTCTTTCCTGTGCTGCCCCTCGCATCAGTAAGCCCCATTCCTCTGACAGGGCTGATTCCCTCTCTGGGAGACCTCACCCCAAATCCACATGGCTACCTCTCAGGGACCAGCATCAACCCCACCCCATCCATCTGATTCCAGCTCTCATGAGGTGACCTTCGGCCAAGTGACCTACATGATACTTACTTTGAGCAGATGATGTGTGGCTCTTTAGCGGCCTGCCTGGTCCCCAGCCAGACGACTGGATGGCCTGCACACTTGAACTTGTGCCCGTTCTGCTGCATGTTCCTATTATCGTGGACTCACACAGTGTTTATCCTTCTGTGCTTGACTAGCTTCACTCAGCATAATATCTTCCAGATGCCTCTACAACTTGAGGTGTTTCATTGCTGTTTTTAGGGATGTATTCCATTGTATGTATGTACCAGAGTTTTTATCCACTCTTGTACTGATGGTAATGTAGGCTGTTTCCAGCTTCTTCCTGCCCACCCACCAGCTTTTTGCTACTATGAACTCTGCTGTGATGACCATAGGGGAGGGAAACATCTGTCCGTGATCTGCTTCTTATTTCTTTGGGGTACATACCAGCAATGGTATTGCTGGATCATATGGTAGTTCAGCTGCCATCTGTTTTAGGTATCGCCATACTGCCTTCCAGAGTGCCTGTACATATTTACCAGTCCACCAGCAGGGGATAAGAGTTCCTATCTCACCACACACTCTCCAACATTTGTTGTTCTGTTTCTTTTGAAAAATCATTTTATTGGGGACTTGTACAACTTATTGTAATCCTTCCATTGTGTCAAGCACATTTGTGCATTTGTTGCCATCATCATTTTCAAAATATTTTCTTTCTACTTGAGCCCTTGGCATCAGCTCCTCATTCCTCCCCCTACCTCCGCCCTATCCTCCCTTTCACATTCTGGTTTTTTTTAATTGGGCTAGTTATGGGCATTAGGTGGGATCTTATGGTCATTTTGACTCGCATTTCCTGGGTGGCTAGTGACAGGGAGCATGTATCAGTATACCAGTATCAGACTGTTTTGACAACTGTGGCTGTATAAGTAGGTTTTGGGGTCAAGTAATGTGAGATCACCTGCTTTGTTCTTTTTCTTGGGGAGTTCTTTGCTTATCCTGGGTTTCTTCCCTTTTTATATGGAGTTAATAATCAGTGTTTCCATTTCTTTGAAGAATGATGTTAGAATTTGGATCGGCAATGCATTTTATTTGTAGATTGTTTTAGATAGTATCAACATTCTCACAATACTGAGTCTTCTGATCCACAAACACGGAATATGCTTCCATTTGTGTAGATCCCGGTTGGCTTCTTATAGTAATGTTCTATAGTTTTCTTCGTACAAGTCTTGGTTTTTGGTTAAGTTTATTCCCAGGTATTTCAGCTTTTGCAAAGGATACTGATTCCTTGGTATCTTTTTCTGTACCCCCATCCCTGGTATAGAAGAAGTCAATTGTTACTCTTGTATACTGCTACTCTACTAAACTCCTCTATGACTTCCAGCTAGTCTCTTGTGGACCCTTTAGGATTCTCAATATATAAAATCATATTATTTGCAAACAGTGAAGTTTCACTTCTTATAATGAGATTCTTGAGGCTCTTGCTATCTATATTTTCAACTTGTCTTTTCAGAAAGGTTGTAGGAATTTACTCTCTTTTTAAGATTTAATTCCTTTATGCTACTCTTCTAAATAAAGCAGATTTATAAAAAACTATGATATTCCATGTTCTTTTCCCCCAGGCTTCCTGGCTATGTGTGGGGCAGTGTATGTCTCCATATCTTTAAGTTGTTGCTCTCATATTCCCACTCTGCACTGCCCACTCACCTGCTCTTTCACCTGGTGACCAGCCCGATCCATCTTCAGTGTCAGCAACTGAACGGGTACTTGATTTTTCTCATTTTGAGCCTTGTGGACAAAGGCCTCCTCACCCAGGTGAAGGATCCTATGGTTGAGCTGAGATAACTGATCCTTGTATTTCTGACTCTAGAGCAAAAAAGGGTAAAACAATGATTGAAAACAAAAACGAAGCCCCAGCAGATCCTTTCAGTGGTTAATGAGGGGTAATTTTGTCTCACTGTGGGACGTGGCAACATCTGGAGGCATTTTTCATTGTCATAATTGGGGTAGGTAGGGGTGGCTACTGACATGTAGAAATGCTACTAAATATCCTACAGTGTATAGGACAGCCCCTATACAGACTTATCCAGTCTCACACAGCAATGATGCTGAAGTTGAGAACTCTGCTTTATTCCTGAGAAGAAGTGAGAATACATCTAGACCATTAAGAACATTCAAACCACTGTTCTGAAGGCCTCCCACTTTTATCTAAGTTATTTAAAACATCGTGTTAAGGGGGGGGGGAGGAAGAAACTTAAAGCATATGAATCTCTTCAAAAGGACCTCTGACCTGTCCCTGATATCCAAATCTATCTGGCAGTAAGTTGTTGATATTCTCAGTACCACTGGGCCAGGAAATTAGAGTGTCTGACAGATGTCCTCTTGGTGTATACACAAATGGCCGTGTGTTCCAACAGTTGCTAGAAAATTTCTCAGTTTTTCACCATAGAGATTTCAGTTACTGTCAACCACTGGTCAGGAGCATCTTTCAATAAATTACAATTTAAAAGAATCAAATTACATTTTTGTTGGATTGCCTTTCTTTTTTTCTCACAACAATTAGTTTTCAGGGGAGAGATCAACCACAGTTCCAAGGTATTCCCACGTTGGTGTGAATACCTATGGTTCAGCAATGAGCAGAATCATATCATTTTTATCTTGTAGGTTTAATACGCACACACAAGGGTAAGTATCAAAGCATTGTATAATAGAAACTTGTTAAAAATGATTATGGAAACATATGTATGAATGTGCTTGACACAATGAATGTATGTATGGAATGTGATAAGTTGTATGAGCCCCCAATAAAAGGATTAAAAAAAGAAACCTTAATTAAACAAAACTATCAAAATATGAAGCTACTGTTTCATGTCATATCTTTATCTATGCCTATATGCTTCTGAAGTGTTTTCATCTTTCTATTCATTTCCCAAAGAATTCTCACTCTTCAATTTATGTCATGTCAAATGGGAGTTTTGTCATGTTCAAGGGATGCAAATCATGTTCGTTTTAAATGTCCTCTGAGCTTGGGAACACAGAGCAGTGTGGAAGGCAGATAAGGCTGCGTCAGGTGGATGGGTCGTTCCCAATGAGGAGCTCGTCAGACAGTCCTTGCTACCCTCCAGGAGGAGCAGGTATGGCGCCGTAACAGAACACACGCCGTGGTACATTTTCCTGTCCTTCTTCCTCCTCCCCAGCGCAGCTTTCCATTCTCTTCAGATGTCTTCCTGAGAAGTCTCTGTGATCATCCTTGAGAAAATATAAAGAGGATTCCTTTGAAACCCAGAAAGAGAGTCTCCATAGCCTTCTGAGGTGACTTGCCTTGAATTCATCTTTGAGGTCTTCCCGACCTTCATTAAAACGCTAAAAAGTATTGTGTTATGTGGAGCAGCAGCATTCCTGTAAACTTGTGGGAAAACTTAATTAATTTGGGAATATTCACTTGAGTTTTGTTAAAAATGTGATAGCCCTGATGTAAATGAAAATGGATTTTTTAAAATTTATGTTTTTCCCAGATCATTTTATTAGGGCATAATCCAGACATCATACCAATAGCTCTATCAGATCAAGCAGCGTTGTGCAATTACTGCATATAATCAATTTCTTCCTTTTCATACTACGTGATGTCAGCTCCCCATTACCTCTTTCCTCCCCATCAATACACCCCAAGAACTCTTACTCCAGTTATTACCTCTACAGATTCACCCAATCTGGGTTTGATAAACCCCCAAACACAGAAAGATACATAACAGAGAATCAAGAAAGGTACCAAAATAACAAAATACAGCAGAGATAAGACCTAATCTAGAAAACAACAGCAAAACCCAGAAAATATTAAAAACTAGATAAAAGTCAAAGTGTATCTAAAGGGAGCTCAAATAACAAGATTTTAACCATTCAAGCCCTATTTATCATTTTAATTTACTATAATCGTCTTTCCAATACCAGCTGCCTGATAACCAGGTTATTCCTATCTCTCAGTGATAGTCAGAGGGGGGCCACTGGAGGCTTATTCCCTGTGGAGAACCTGAACATGTATTTTGGGCTCCCACTGTCAGCCATAGCTTTGTGAACACCAGAATGTCACAAATTTCAGCTCTGACAGCACTCCCTTCTTCAGATCTGGTTTATATAATTGATAATCCTTGGATCATCGATGATCGTGTGCTTCTTCCAGGTGAGTTTACTGACATCTCACTTAGATGGGTGCTTATTTGAAACAAGCTCCAATTATTTCCAACAGGGTTTTGTGGAGACCTTGGGTTTTTCTCTCTCTATAAAATCATACCATCTGCAAATAACTAGAGCTTAATTTCTCTTTGCCCAATTGCACTCCCTTAATCTCTTGTTGCCTTTTGATTCTGGCTAGGATCTAGCACAATGCTGAATAAAAGTGGGGATAATGGGCATCTTTGTCTGGTTCCCATTTTCAATTGCAATGATTTCAGCTTTTCTCCATCCAGTATGATACTGGCTGTTGGATATTAAGATATGGACTTTAGTATATTGAAGAATTTCCTTATATTTAATTATTGTTTTTATTAGGAATGGGTGTTGGATATTGTCAAATGCTTTTTCTACATCCATCAATATGATCATCTGGTTCTTCTATATTTTGTTTATATGGTGGTATGAATCCCATTTGGGCATGAAGTATTATTATTATTTTGATATGTTGTTGAATTCTACTGGCCAGGATTTTGTTGAGAATCTATGTTCATGAGAGATATTGGCTTGTAGTTTTCTATTTGTGTGAGGTCTTCCTTTCATTGTCATTGGTTTAGTAAATTTTTCTCCATCTTTTGACTCTCAGTCTGTTTTTGTCTGTGAGTTTGAGGTGTGTTTCCTGAAGGCAGCAGATTGATGGATCTTGTTTCCTAATCCAGTCTGCTACTCTGTCTTTTGACTGGGGTAGTTAGCCCATTGATTTTCATTGGTATTAATTCCAAATGCAGGTGAGTTACTATCATATTGTATTATCTGTGTTTGGGAGGGAGGAATCTATTCATGTCCTTGTTTCCCGTCTAGATCTACTGTTTTGGGTGTTGTTTTAGTGTGTTGACTTCTGGATAGTAGCACGGACTGTGGCGATCTCATAATGTTTTTGTGCTGTTGATTTTCTGACCATAGAGATATGGTTAGTGTTTTCGGCAATGCTGGTTTTGTTTTTATGAATTCTCTAACTATTCCCTTGTTTGGGAATACCTTTATTTCTTCTTTATATGTGATATATCGCTTTGCTGGATACAGGATTTTGGTTGGCAGGTTTTTACTTTGAAAGTTTGATCTATGTTGCTCCATTTTCTTATTTCCTGCATATTTTCTGCTGAGAGCTCTGAGCTTATTCCAATCTGATTACCTCTGAAGGTGACTTTTTCCCTCTCTAGCTGCTCTCAAGATTCTCTCCTTTTCCTTGAAGTTGAATATTTTGACTATCATATGTCCTGATGCCCTCCTATACATGTCCCCTACCCCCACCCCCCGGGTCTAACCTCCTTGGAGTTCTCTCTGTCTCCTGAATGGATATTATCTCCTCCTTTATAGTACTGGGGAAAATTTCCTCCACAAATTCTCTTACTAATTTATATGTAGATTTGTTTGTTTCTTCCCGTTCCAGTATTCCAAACAAGACATTCATTACTTCTGTTCATGGTTTCTCACATCATCCTCAGGTTTACTTCAGATTATTTTACTTTTTTGTTTGTTTCTCTCATTTGCTGAAGTCTGCATGGTTGTCTTCAAGTTCATAGATTCAATTTTCATTTTCTTCCATTCTATTGTTCAGTTCTTTTTGGGGGGTAATTATTTTATTGGGGGCTCATACTACTTTTATCACAATCCATTCATACATCCATTGTGTCAGCACATTTGTACATTTGTTGCCCTCATCATTCTCAAAACATTGCTTTCTACTTGAGTCCTTGGTATGAGCTCATTTTTTACCCTCCCTCCCTGCCCCCCTTTCTCATGAACACTTAATAATTTATAAATTATTATTAGTCATGTCTTACACTGTTCAACGTCTCTCTTCACCCACTTTTCAGTTGTACATCCCCCAGGGAGGGGGTTATATGTAGCTCATTGTAATTGGTTCTCTCTTTCTACCCCCACCTTCCCTCCACCCTCCCAGTATTGCCACTCCCACCACTGGTCCTGAAGGGTTCATCTATCCTGGATTCCCTGTGTTTTCAGTTCCTATCTGTACCAGTGTACATCCTCCGGTCTAGCCAGATTTGTAAGATAGAATTGGGATCATGATAGTGGTGGGGAGGAAACATTTAAGAAATAGAGGAAAGTTGTATGTTCATCATTGCTACACTGCACCCTGACTGGCCCATCTCCTCCCCGTGACCCTTCTGTAAGGGGGTGTCCAGTTGCCTACAGATGGGCTTTGGGTCCCCAATCTGCACTCCCCTCATTCACAATGATATTATTTTTTGTTCTTTGATGCCTGATACCTGATCCCTTTGACACTTCATGATCACACAGGCTGGTGTGCTTCTTCCATGTGGGCTTTGGTTGGCCTAGAAGGCCACTTGTTTACCTTCAAACCTTTAAGACTCTAGATGCTATATCTTTTGATAGCCGACACCATTGACTTTCTTCACCACATTTGCCTTCAGTGATTGTGTCTGGAAGGTGAGCATCATGGAATGCCAGTTTAATAGAACAAGTGTTCTTACATTGAGAGAGTACTTGAGTAGGGGCCAAATGTCCATCTGCTACTTTAATACTAAACCTATAAATATATGCATAGTTCTATTTCTCCATCATCATATATAAATATATTTACATATGTACATGCCTATATTTAGAGCTCTATAAATGCTATGTGCCTTGCAGTTCTTTCCTCTATTTCCTTTTACTTTGCTCTTGTTCATGTTCAGCCTTCATTAGGGTTTAAGTAATTCCTCTCGGTTACATTACCCATGATCAAGCCCTACCAGGCCTCTTACACGCTCCTCACCACTGATTTTGGATCACTTGTTGTTCTCTTGTCCCTTGGTTTGTTAACCACTTCTTTTCCCCAACCTTCCCCTCTCTCATGTCCCCCCGGAACTGTCAGTCCCATTGTTTCCTCCTCCAGATTGTTTATCCCACCTATTTTATCTAGATAGACCTGCAGAGATAATAATATACACAAAAACAAGACAGAACAAAACAAAGCAACAAAAGAAAACAAAACAACACCACCAAAAAACAAATGACACAAAAAAGAAAAGCCTGTCAATAGTTCAAGGTCTGTTTGTTGACATTTGCGAGTGTTTGCTGATTGAGCCTGATGGGGTGCCATGCTCTGAACCCAAAGTCTATTTTTGATAATGCCTCGGGACTTCCTTGCTCTGCTCCCCTTGCTGTTCTGTTGCATGCCCTTCATGTTTTGCCTCAGTGTGGTGGGGTCAGATCGGTCTAATTCCCACACTGTGTCTCCAGTGTTGTCCCCTATAGGGCTATGGGTCAGTGGGGGATGTCCTGTCTCATAGTGGGACCAGCCATATGGTCCTCTCTGTGCATTGGCTGTTCTTAGTGGGGATATTGTCCTTAAGGCTTGGTGGGCCAGGATGTGCTCCAGTCTCTCTTCCTCCCCCTTCATTTGCTTCGATTTGCTCTGATCAGACATGTCCCTCTCTCGGAGCTGTAGCTTCAATGCTATCCTCTGAAGTACTTTCTTCTGGGGGCAAGGGCTGCTGTCCATGTAGTTGGGATTGGGGCCAACCCCTCAGACCTCTCTACTGGTTCCTTGCTTCATGCCAGTATGTTGCATTCACATCTTGGAGCATGGGGTAGAAGTCTGGTCCTTCTTTCCCGGCGACGATATGAACAAGACCCTCCCCTTGGATGGGTTAGTTCCCTGTTCCCCAGCTACCCATTTATTTCATTTTCTTCCCGCCCCCCAACCTTTTTAATTGTCTACCATATGTATCCCTGGATTTGGTCTGGCCCCTGCCATACTACCTGGACCTCACCCCAGGAATGTTTGTATACAGTAGCTTTTTCCTTATGTCTCTTTTGCATTTTTTTTTTTAAGTTTACCTCAGCGGACTCATGTTGTATTTGTGTTTTGTGCTTGGCTTACTTTGTTTAGCATCATTTTCTCCAGTTTTTCCCATGTGGCAAGGTGCTTCATGCATTCATCACTGCTTTTTAGTGATGTGTAGTACTCCAGTGTATGTATGTACCATAGTTTTTATTTAAATCATTTTATTAGAGGCTCATACAACTCTTAGCACAATCCATACATACATCAATTATGTAAAGCACATCTGTACCATAGGTTTTTAATCCATTCATCTGTTGATGGAAATTTGGGTTGTTTCCAACTCCTTGCAATTGTAAACTGTGCTGCGATGAACACCGGTATTGCTCAGTTCTCATACAATGTTTTTTAATTCTGTCATCTCATTGTTTTGTTTCTCGGTTTCTTTGGGGTGTGAGGTTTTTAGTATCACACTTTCTTCCTTTTTTCAGAATTGATCCCCAAATCTCTTGTATGGTCACAAACATCATTCACCTGTATTCTCTTTCTGGTAATTTAAGGTCTTCACTTTCTGTGTATTCCAATGAAGTTGCGTAATCTTCAGTTGTTGACTTTTGTTTATCTTGATTTTTTGTTGTTACTACTGCTGACTGTTGTTTGCATGGCATAGTGATCCAACTGTAGATGGTATGTAAGGTTCTGGATTGTGTGTGAGTAGGTGGAGGAGGGAGGGACAGGACTTGCTCTTTGGGTTAGTGGAGAAAGTTCAGATAGGGGCTGGAAATTGTATTCTGTTGAGATGAGGAAGAAATGATAGAGCTGACTGGGTAGAAGGAATAGGAGATAGGAATACATGAGTAGGATTTAGGTGACAGAAATAATCATAAGTGGTGTTCTGGTTATAGTGGTTTTCTGATAAATTAAAAAAGGGGATTTTAAGGGGTCTGCTAGTACTTGTTAGTTTATGTGAAAGTGTGTCTCACTGTTAAGATTCTGGCTGAGACTGGCTGAATTCCCAAGGAGGTTCTAACTGGTGGCAGTTTCTAACATTTTATATTTTCTTTTGGCTGAGGTTTTTCTCTGTTTTGCTTTGTCATTGTTTGTGCTTTGTGTGATTTTCTGTGTATGAAATCCAGGCTATGTAAATCTCTAGAGACAGTAACTGGAGTGATAGTTGGCTAGGGGCATGGCAGGGAGGATGCGGGAAGTGGGAAGCTAACAATGAGTGGAAGAAGGAAGAGTTCTGACATTGATGGTGCTGATGACTGCACAACTCTTACTCTTGTACTTCTGCCAAAGAAGCCTCATCTCAATCTAATTATTATCAATGACTAGACAAACCCAAACTTCAAGACACGGAACAAAACAATTGCATGTAATATTCAAAAGTGCCATGGTCTCCAAAATAAAGAATAGACCGAGAGAAAGAGACAAGAAGACATGATATAAATGCCACATGTGATTCTAAGAATTATCAGGATGGCTGGCAGCACCAAAATGGGGTGTCCCTGACGGCAGTAATGTATCCACACGAACTTTCTGATTTTTGACAAGGGAGGTAGTTACTGCATTCTGAAATCGTTGAGGAACAAAGTCCTCTATAATATTCGAAAATAGTTTTTAAAGAAAGAAAGAAAGAAAGAGAGAAAGAAAAGTTCATTAGCTTCACATCAGGTGGTAATACTAAACCTGACTGTTGATCATTTCCATTTCAAGGCAGGCCTGATATTTCTCTTTCTTTAAAATATCAATTTCTTTCCTGTTGAAAAAGCAAAATTAACAATATCATTGCCAATTAATGAGTTTTCTTCTTCTAGTAACAGTCCACCATGGCTTGGACAAAAAGGCCCACCCCTACCTCCCCTCATATTCTACGGCCCAGATCCCTCTACACTACTGCTACTGCTATGATTGATAATAGTGGTGATGGTTCAATCTTGATCCCAAGCTCCTAAAGCCAGAAGAATTTAGGAAAGTTTACCCTTAGGACTTCAAACCGATTCATTCCAGTTCCAACCCCTGTTGATAATTTGAATTTTTGACCTAAATATACTGAATCACAATCAATATTTTAGCAAAGTTCTCAGGCGATTCTTTAATTTTTAAAAAAGTTCTATTGATACATAATTCACATATATACAATTCAATAGTTCAATCATATCAAGATTGTATAATCATCACCACAATCAGTTTTGGAACATTTTCTTCATTCTTGTACTCGTCGTTATTAGCTTCCCATTTCCTTCTAACCAACTGTGTGAAACTCCCAAAGAACCATTAATCCAGTTAGGGTCTGTATAGATGCACCTATTCTGGACTTCATCTATAGGAAAACATACTTTAAAAACAACAGAAACAACTAACAATAACAAAGTAAAACAGACAAGAACCTTTAGAAAAGAAAGCAGAAAGTATTAAAAACTGGAACAAATTAAAAATGGAACTTAAGAGAGATCAAAAGACAAGGTGCCAAATTTTAAACTAACTGCATCTCCAATAATCCCCTTTCCAATGCATTTTACATGAGAACAAGGCTGGTCCCATCCTTGGTCTAGGGTCAGATGGGATTCGTCAGGTGACTCTTTTTGAGGCGAAAATGAAAATTTTCAGCAGGGAGGGTGAAACCAAAGCCAGGTGTCACCTTGGTTTGTGCTGGTAACTGCCAAGGTCAATGGTATAGCCTCCCACACCCCTTAACGATTCAGTCTTAGAAACCCTCTACAGACTCAATGAGAGTGGGTTTAGTTTTTGCTTGCAAGATTTTGCCAGATTGTACAAAAGGAGCATTCTCCGTGGCAATCCTTAGTCAAGCAAATTACCACGGATTTAGCAAAGTATGGAACTAGCCACCCAGCAACACAAACACAAACCATCTTACCCTCACTGCGATCTGCTGGGAATGGAGTCTGGTAGTAAACTTAGGAGAAAATGGTTTCAAGGGAAGACCTCCTGGATTTCAGAACTGTAATGATGCAAATCCCCGCTGGTCCCTTCCCCTGCCATCCATATTCTGACCGTCATGGCTACTCCATCAACTATGCTCCATGCTCGCAGCAGGTCAGAGTTGACTTTATCTTGAACTTCTTATTTGGAAGAAAAATCAAAAGGCAGACTGCCCTTGGATATGGCTACAGCAGTGAAAACTCACTGACCAGTGTTAGCACTCCACTCCCTGTCCCTTGTTCCTGCCTCAGTGTCCTAGGGCCCAGACCTACCCCTAATGCCGATATCTACATACAAATATAAACCGTGGTGAAAAGTCCACCTGAAATTATTACTGAGTCATGAACATAGATATTGTATTTGTCTAGGAAGGCCCTAGGATCATTTCACTGTACTAAACTATGTCCACCTGTCCTCACCATCAGGTGTGATGCGGAGTACTTTCATACAGGGAATAAGGTGGTATGCCACGATGGCAGAGGTAAGAAGGATGGGTGTAGCAGCTGCTCACTGTGGGGTGGGCAATGCTGCCACATACATACGTGTTCTACCTTTTACGTCTGAGACCAGGCATTCAGGTATGAGAGGGGCTGCCTGCATGTGGAGGTAGGCCAGGGCCCTTTACATATGTGTCATGTCATGGTCAGAGACCAATTAGGTTCATCCACTCTTGGCTTTCTGGAAAGTGAGGTTGATTTGAGAATACGCCCCACTTTCTATCTCAGTAACTTCTACACTCACTTTACTGAGAGGAAACCACTCATTCTGCTATGTGAAAACTGGGTCACAAGCTCAAAGGTCCTAAGTTGAACCTGGACAAGCCTTTACCTCTGTACATCATTTGTTCTTTCTGCAACTTTAAGTTCTTGCTGAATCCTTCCCAATTCATTTGTCAACGATGTGTTTTCTTCAGAAAGCCTCTGTAGCTCGGCTCTGCAAGCACAATTGACAATCAGAAGTAAGTTGGGAACCATGTGCCCATGGTTGGTATCAATGCGTAATACTGAATGTGAGACCTTGGGGCATTCCAAAAGCTATTCCCTGCTAGTGAATCCCGGCAGGGATCTAAGAAACAAGAATGACCAGAGCTTAAAATATATGCACACATTTTCCTCTTTAGTGAGACTGTCACCTGCTATACTCCAAGGTCATCACTGGAAGGAAAAACTGAGGAAGAAACACATATTGATTTATGGAGCGGCCTGATGCACAGTGAATACCTCAGCAGAGAAAGGCAGGTGTCACTATCTACTCCATGACCAAGGCTACCCTGGGCCACATTATTTCCTGACAAACAATTCTTAAAGAATCTCTGCCAAGACAACACAAGTGATTTATGACAGGCAAGTATTTTTACCAACAAAAAAATCCCTAATGAGCTTTGAACCCATACTTTCTGTCCTGAACACATGTCGATATTTATCCCCCCAACTACGTCTTTGTCTGGCATCTTGTTAGATTCTAATTTTCCCAATCTAAGTAATCAAGGTACTATATAACCTTGCCATGCTTATCTTATGCATTATGTTCTAGTATCAAGCACAAGTATGTCTCATCTGACTTCATTTGATCTCATGGGGCACTAAGGGAAAAATAGAGAAAAAGAAGTCATGGGAACTTTAAAAGCAGCAAAGGGTTTAGAGTAGGGCTGTCAAATAAATGGGACATGAAATTTGAAATGGTCACTCTGGCTCTAGTATGGGAAACAGACTGATTCTAGGTGTGTACACTGTGTTAGGTGGAGGTGGAATTCTACTTTTGGCTGCTTGGAGCGCAGATACACTGAAGATTGCTCATCCTATCTGCTGAACAATTAAGAGACTATGTGAAGCCAAGTATGTAACTGCCCTCACAGAAGTAATGGAGAACACACTCAGAGCAGAAGACAATGGATGACTAGGGGCTCCGAAAACGTAGACAATTGTGTGTGTCAAGAGATTCCACCAAGAGTCAAAAGAGCAGCCAAAGGCTGTGGAATTTCATATTGGACAATGACATACTGGACAAGAGACTCATCTCTAAAATTTACAGAAAATTGAGTATCTCAACAGAAAGAGATAGGCAATCTAATTTAAAAAATGGTCAAAGGATGTGAACAGATCCTTCACCAAAGAAGACATTCAGGGGGGCAAAAATATATGAAGAAATGCTCTTAATCATTAGCCATTAGAGAAATACACATCAAAATGAGATACGACCTCACCCCCCAAATTAACTGGAAGGTTAAAAAAACAACAACAGATAACAACAAATGATGGTGAGGGTGTGGAAAGACTGGCACTTTCATACACTGCCGGAGGAACTGGGAAATGGTGCAGCCACTGTGGCAGGCAGTATGGTGCACCCTGAGAAAGTTGGGAAGAGAAATACCATGACACATCAATCCCTCTACTTGGTATGTGTCTTCGAGAAATAAAAACTATGACACAAATAAATAGATACAGACCCATGTTCATCATAGCATTATTCACAATAGCAAAAAACAGGAACAATCTAAATGCCCTGCAGTGGAAGAATGGATGAACAAACTTGGGTGCAATAAACACACAATGAAATGCTATGCAACGTCGAAGAATAACGATGCACCTGCAAAGCCCTCACAGAGGGATGGACACGGAGGACAGTACGCCGAGTGGAATTAGTCAAAAACAAAAAGGACAGATATCGTATGAGACCACCACTATAAAAATCAACAGTAAGTTTTCTTATGGAAATAAAAACATTCTTTGATGGTTGCAGAGGATGGAAAGGAGGGGGGGGAGGTGCGGCTAGAACACAGGCAAGTGATAGCCTGGGCGGAGGGGAATGCAACACACAGGAGAAACGATGGAGGCAGGCAGGCGAGTACACCGGTAATTTGCAAGAGTGAGAAACTACAGACGCAAACACTGTTAGATTCAAAGTCCTACAACAGTGGGGGATTGGGGAATCTACAAGTGAGTACTTGGACATACACACAGGCTGAACAGATAGGAGACTTTTACAAACACATATATATATGTGTGTGTGTGTGTGTGTGTGTGTGTGTGTGTGTGTGTGTGTGTTTAAAAGAGAGTATTTGTATATTTACTTTTACTGCAAATATATCCATGAATGTGGTGGGGCGAACAGAGGACAAAATTATGACAACTTCTTAAATATAAGCAGATACTCTGAAGGAATAAGGTACTGGGCTTTGGGGGAGTGGTATCACAATAGTTGCAGGGGACAAAATGATCCATTAGCATATCATAGTTCACAAAGACAGTGCTCTACATTCTAATCTGGTAAGTAGCAGCGGTCTTAAAGGTCTCTGAGCAGCCGTCTAGGGTGCAAGGACTGATCTCTCCCTGTCCAGAGCAGTGCAGCGGGGTGGCAGTTAAACAGACACAGGGAAAACACTTAGTCGAAGGGACAGTGAGAACACCGGTCTCCACAATCCTGGGCCCAGAAGAACGGGGTGATACCTGGCACCACCACCACCAGCTCTGCATAAAATCACACTAGAGAGTCCTGGAAAGAGAAGAAGAACCTGTCAATCAAAATCCTAAAAGAAACCAGGCTTACTGGTCAGACAGCGTCTGGTAGGGCCCCTAAGATCGTGCTCCCTTGGGTCTGGACTTCAACTCACTACTGTGTTAGAAAAGTCAACCGTTAAAATGAGATGGGGAGCATTCACCCAAAGACAGAAGGCTAGGAAAGGAGGAGAAAAGGACATAGAAAACAGGGAAGTCGTGGACTAAGGGAGGGCACATTAAGGGGACTGGAATGAATGAATGGCATCAAAATATGTATGAATTGCAGAGTGTTAAAGTATGATCTGCTCTGTAAACCTTAATTCACAATAAAAACTTCATTAAAAAAAGAGTTGTAGTTGAGTTTTGCACAAGACACATTGTTTCTTATGTCAATAAAAAGGTAAACATTATTATATCTTAAAATCTAAAAAATTCCATTCCATACAAACATATTGCATTGACCCAGAACTTTCATAGCAGTAGAAAAATGCAGGCAAGAGAATGAAAAATAAAGTGCAAATGAAATAACTATAGCTCTAAGCAACAATATGGAAGAATCTCACAAACAACATATGGTAAGAAAGGACGGATGGTATGCTTCTTTTATATAAAGTGCAAAAACAGGCAAAATTAAGGAGTTAGAAGTCAGGATACTGGCTATGTGTGGGGAATCCAGGAGGGTTCTATTTCTTGTTTTGGGTGCTGGTAAAACGATCTGATCAATTTCTTATAAAATCATAGCAGTACACTTTTTTATTGCATATAACATTAGAATATTTTAAAAAATACACACCTAAATACACCAAAGATATGTGATCATGAATGTATCAGAGATAAAAAACATCCAGATCACTGCTGTGGTTGGCAGATTAATGACCTCCTAAAGACTGTTCTGGGAAGCCATGGTGGTGCAGTTGGTATTGTATTCATCTGCATTTCACTCTAGGTTGCTAACTGGAAAGCCAGCAGCTAAAAGACCCACCCACTCACTGCTCTAAAGGAGAACGATGGGGCTTTCTGCTTCTATCAAGATTTATAGCCTCACAAACCCTAGGGATCAGTTTTACTCTGCCCTTTGGGGTGGATATGAGTCAGAATTAACTCGATGGCAGTTGGTAAAACATTATTCATGTTCTAATTCCCGATTGTGAATATTATGTTACATGGCTAAGGGGAATTACAGTTGAAGATGAAATTAAGTCTGCTGATCAGCTGACTGTGAGATAATGAGATTATTCTGGACTATTCTAGTGGGCCTATTGTACAGACTAGGGTCCTTTTAAATGAAAGAGGCAGAAGAGGCACAGCCTTAGATTCAGCCAGCCATTGGACGCTTTGAAAAGTGGAAGAGGCCACGAGTCAAGAAATGTGAGTGGCTTCTAGAAGGTGGAAAAAGTAAGTACATGGGTTCTCCTTAGAACCCCTTGGAAGGGGCACAACCCTGATGACTCCTCGATTAGAGTACAATTTAGCACTCAGTTCTAGCTAACATGCAACTAAGCTGTCAAGAAATTAGCTAAATTTTAACCTATTTCTGACCTGTAGCGTCTAGAACTGTAAGATATTAAATCTGTGTTGTTTTAAGCCACTCAGGGACAGGGGTCCATCTATGGAAAATATTGGGAAAGGCCTTCCTATATCCCAGGCTTTTGAGATAGAGCATTTGCCAGCCAAAGTCCTCAAGCGAGAAGGCCAGTTCCACCTGTGGCCTTTCAAGCAGCCTGCCCAGCTGGTGGAATTAAGAACTCCCTCTCAGCTCAGCTTTCTCTAGAAGGCATTGGCTTCTGCGGCCAACATCCGAGTGTCCCAGTCAGTTCTTGGGGCTCTCACAGAATTCACGAAGCAGTAGATCTGCGCCAAGGACACTTTCAATAAATACACACAGTGGGACTAAAGGAAGGTGCTTGGAGCTGGCAGGCAGAGACCTTCAGAGACCCCAAAGGAATGAAATGGGGTTCAGGGCAGTCTTTCGTGGGCCCCGTGAGACAAGCACAGATTTCCTGCCGACAGAGATAGTGAAAACCTGAGTCTAAGCCACAGCAGTCCTCTTGGTGAAGTTCTGGGGGTTTCTGTATGGAAAATTTCTCTTTTCGCATTCACACAGCACCTAGCAACACCACGGCCCGAGTACAGGCCAGACTGGGCTTGTAAGCTTGGGCACACCTGGGCTACGTGGTATTCTCCTGGTGCCGAGTCTACCAGCCTGCTAGGAGGAAAGGGGGTTATGCAATCAAGTCATCAGGGACTGAGATGACTCAGTTCCACTTGTTTAAGAATGGATAGAGGGCAAACCTGTTATTCTCTCTCGAGTCTGCTTCTTTCTCCCTAGCCAGAAGCTTATCTTCCAGCTGTAGGAGCCTGGTTTTCATGTCATTCTTTTCTCTCTCCAGCACAGTTTCTACCTTCTGTTATCGGTACAGCAGCTTCTAATTTCTGCTGTCCTGTCCTAGTGGTCCCTACCCCATGCTCACCTTCCAAGACACAGAGGCTCCTAGAGGGGCAGCTTGTGTCCAGCCATGTCCAGTAAGGGCTGCTCTGTGGCTTTGGACTCCTGCTGCTCAGATGATCTTTGCTTCTGACCAGCAAGGCTGCTAGCCAAAGGTACGGGTTTCTCCAGGAACATGGGCCTTGCCCCTCTAGGGGATAGCATAGATCACCCATGTCTCTAAAGGAGCAGGAGCCACCTCTATATCATTCACCAAGATGGGATGGCCCTGATAGTGAGCTATGCAGAGGGTCCTCTGGGCTGTGGGGCTGCTCTCGGGACCGGGCTCTGGACAGGATCTGCAGTGAGATGCCTCCCTGGCATACGCAGGAACTCAGCCTCTCCACGTTCTGACCCTGCTGGTCCCGTCTCCTTTCTGACTTCTGTGGACCTCAGCAGGCCTGGAGGCAGTTGCCTTTCCCTCCTTCAAGAAGGCTTTCAGCCCCTCTGCCTCCAGGGAAAGCCCTTTTAATTGCTTCCTATATGTGGTTTCTAACTTGTCAAGTGCAAACACTTTGCAAATTTTAGCTTGCTCTTTACTCATCAGCCCTCCCTGCCACCCTCCACCCTCCACCCCCCACCCAACTTGCGTTGCTGCTTCTTGCACTGGGCTAGCATCTCCTTCTGCCTCTCTTCTCTATCCCTTGTCCAAGTCCAGCTGGGCTCCCATGTCTGTCACTAGCTGCAGTTGCCTCTGAAGCATCTTTTTCTTTTTACAGTCCCATTGCTGTAACAAGTGCACTGCTTCCATCCACAGGAGTTTCTGGCTCAGTTCAGCCTTTGCCCCCTTTCTACAGAAACTTTCACATGGACCTGGCTCAGAAACACGAATGTCACATGTATCACAGGGTTAGAAAGGCCTGCCCAAGCGCACGTTCTAAGTGCACAACTCCTCGCTACTCGTGCCAGCTGCGCTCAGAGAGTGCATGCACAGGACCTAGTTGATAATGCAGCAGACACGACTTGTCAAATGGGACTAAATTTACATTTAGACGGATTAAAATGGAATAAAATCAAAGCTCAGATTCTTGGTCACATCAGTCACTTTCAGTGACCCCATGTGGCCAGTGGCTCCTGTAATGGGCAGGCAAACACAAGATATGTCTATCACTACAGAAAGCTGTATTGGGCAGTACTGGCCTAAAGTTTAGTGAAAAAAAAAAAAAAGTACCTTTAGTCGAAATTACTCTAAAAAGTATTTGAAACATCTAGGAAAGAGGCCTTTAAAAGCCCCAGGAAAATAACACTGAGGTGGAGTGAGGCCCAGCTGAGAGCAGTCAGCCTGGGAGAACAAGAGTAACTCAGCTCATCAGAGTCATGCAATATGGCTCGACTCACAATCATGACATGGGGTGGGAATGGGTGTGGGAGCAGCCTTCCAGCCAGTGAAGGAAACTCCTGGGACCAGACATGTCCCTTTGCTGCTTCTTAGAGCCTGAGAGGGCTTGGGAATAGTGGCAATGGTCTATAAGGTGTTCTGGACAGTAGCCCGCCCTTTACCAGACAGTTCACAGGTTCAGATACTATGAAGCAAAATTCTCAGGAGGAAGCTCTGGATCATCCTAGCGGGCAGTATGTGTTATTGCAACGCCCAGGTCTGAGGCCACTGTGTGGTCATCTTTTGGGGAACAGAAAGGCAGGGTACAGAAGAGGGTACAATTCAGTAGTCCAGGATTTTCTTTACCGCCCATACTCAAGCTGCCTCAATTTCCTTGCACCATGACAGAAAGGCAGACTGGCTCTGGGATCATCAACCTCCCCAGGTCACAGGACACGGGAGATGGCTTGGTCCACTGTGGTCATCGTAGTGCCACTTCTAACCCGAGCCATGTTCCCAGCTAAGAATGCTTCCCAAGGAGGCTTTGCAGGTCTGGTCAGCAGGGCTCTAGCCCGCTTGGTGTCCAAGTTGGCGAGGGCCAAGATTCTCTGTGGGAGAGTGAGGTCATGATAAATAGGCATGGGCTGGCAGCAACCAGTTATCATTCCACTAAGTGAAACCTACTTGATACGCTCAGTTTTCCAAAGAAATCTTTCATTGCTTTTCTTTGTGATGATACAGCAACTCGCTGCCACGAAACCGATTCTAACTCCTATGCTCTGCAGGATGGAGCAAACTGCTGCCGAGGCTCTCAGATGGTCCCTCTTCTTGGAGGAGCAAGTCTGTTTTTCTCTCAAAGCAGTTGGGAGGTTGGAATCACCAATCTTGTAGTTAGCAGCCTGATGCTAACCCAAAGCCCCAGGAGGGCTCCTTTCGCTTAGATAACTGGCAGATAACTGGCCTCCCTATTGCAAAGGAGCTTTTAGCCTTTTTCTCCATTTGCCCACATGCTACCGCGTGCACTGGAAAATTAGAACATGACATTAAATAAGGAAGATGCTTTGCTACTTTGTTCCTTTGCTACAGAGAAGTCTGAGGCAGAAAATAAATATGAATGTGTTAAAAGTAGTCTACAAACTAAATTACTTCATAACTTAAGTTTTAATATATATATTTCTAATTTAAGTTAAAACAACTCATACAAAGCCCTATTTTTTCCTACCTTCCTCTCTGTGGCCAGAGAAAAACTACCCACTTAGCATGCACTGCAGTTGAGTCATTTCCTGAATTAAATATCTAATGTGGGTTTTTGGGAAGAACTTCAGACTGAAGGAGGACCCAGAAGAAAACAGGGCAGCAGACCTGATTTGTGGTAGTCCGTGCTGGTGTCTCAGGCGTAGCTTCTCGTCTGGCCACTGAGCTAAGGTGGCCAACTCCTTGGGGCAATGTGGGCCCCCACTCCTTATCTCCCACAGCTGCCCCTGCAGGCTGCAAAGGGCATCCTGAGACTGTGCATGGAGCGCCTCCAGGTCTGCTCTCTGGCTCTCTAGCATGCTGACTTCACTTTTGAACATAAGCTCCATTTCCCTTTTCTCCTTCTCAAAGTTTTTCTTCATTAGTTCAATTTCCTGCTTGTAGTTTACCTGGAAAGAGAAACATTAGCCCCTGACAATATGACATGGAAACAGCAAGGTTGTCGGGCATGCCAAGGAGCTGAGGCCTGCAGAAGTCAGGGATGAAAAGGCAGCGGTGACATCCCCAAGACTCAGTGCTCAAGATGTAGGCACAGCCTTGTCTGGACCAGTTGGATAACCTCCCGTGGGAGAAGATATTGTCTGGCCGTTGGCTGGCAAGCTCCGTTTAGGTAAGTAACTTGCACCCAGGAGCTCAGAGGTCCCGGTGGAAACAGGGTGGCTGGCTCTCTGAGTCCTGAAAGTAGAATGAACGCGGCACATGGCAACTGTGTGCGGACATTCTCTTAGTCACCATCTAAGGAGAGGCAGGAGCTAACTTCATCTGAGAAGACCTTGTGAGCCAGGGTAATCCTGGCTGAGAAACTATGCAGCATCCCAAGAGAGGCAAAGCCAAGGATAAGTTATGCTAAGAATGAGGTAGGTGGTGTGAATTCCCGCACAGCAGTTGGCAGGGCTGCACTCAGCATGCCAGCCCCCAGCGACTTTGGGCCAGGCACTGACAGTCATTTCTGCTTGTATTTCCCTCAAACTGTCTTCTTAGTGCCCGCTCACCAACCAGAGAAATCCAAGGCAGCTGCCTGGAGAAGGGTCAGCACTAAGCACGGCTCTCTGTGCACAAAAGGAAGCCCCAGGCTCCCCCTCGGGCACCCCTCACACCTACCTTCGTCTCCAGCTGGCTCTTGACGTCTTGGTAACGTTCTTTCACCTGCTCCATCATGAGTTCCGTTTCGAGGCTCACTGGAGTAGGAGCTGTAACGCATGTGAAAAAGCCTGCGAAGAAGAGGAAATCTCAGCTTAGCTCAGTGAGGACATTACAGGTTTCTTACAGCTTTCCTATTCCCAAGGGACAACAAAGCACAGATTCTGCATGTGCTTTTTCAAGGGAAAGGCAGTGATGGTGGAGTCCTGCCGCACTGGCGTACAACAGCACGCATCACTGGTGATCTGCTATGTTGTATCCATGTAGAATAAAGGATCTCAAACTTATTTGGTCAGCTGTCCAATTTTCAGAAAAATAGTTACCCAGCAACCCTCTGGCAATTAACTTTTATACAATAGCCCATCCCTAATCCAGGATAGGGTGTAGGTTATTTGCTTTGGCAGCTCCCACGGATTATTCCAGTGCCCCCCAGGGGGCAGCATTGCCCACGTTAGGAAACACTCATTTAGAACCATTTCACACTTTCACCAGAACAGATTGCTCAGGAGGCTCCTGCAGCCCATCACACCCTTCAAGTTCCTACAAAGTGGCAGTGATATCGTGTGAAGGGACTTCAAAAAACCTCCAGAACACGGAAGAAAAAGATAATGGAATTGTCCATGAATGTAAGGCCCCCTTGTACTTCACTTCAAGTTTATTCCCTGGTGATGCCAGGATCATAGAGGAGGTGGGGAGATGGAAGAAGTGGGGTGACCTGGTGACACATGCCTCTGGGCAGTGTGATGCCTGGGAATGAGCCTCACTGTGTGTGAAGGTGGCCAGACACACCTCATGGCCTGTTTATTAGCTAAAGACTTCAAATTGGCCTCCTCCTCCTCCACATTATTATATCACACAAATAATGCTGGGTTTCAGGATATGTAGGAGCTCTGGTGGCATGGTGTTTATGCATTGGACTGTGATCTGAAATGTCAGCAGTTTGAAACCACCATCAAGAGTTACAGTCTCAGAAACCCACAGGGGCGGGTCTCCCATGTCCTATAGGGTCATTATGAGTTGGCATCAACTTGATGGCAGTAAGTCTGTGTGTTGCTCGATAAACTGGTCAGATGATTGCTGAAGCCAAAATGGGTGCATAAGCAAATGTGGTTGAAAAAAGCTGATGGTGCCTGGTTATTAATAGCATATGGGGTCTTAGATGCTTTGCAGTTAAATAAGTGCCCAACTAGCAGGTAAGAAACAGCCCACAAGGAAGCACACCAGCCTGTGTGATCATGAGGTGTTGAGGAGAAATGGTATCAGAAGTTCAAAAGATAAGCAACCAAATTGATGTGAAGGGGCATGGATGTAGTAGAGACCCAGAAATCACAGCCCCTCTGGTAATTGGACAGTCACGCTCAGAAGGGACACAGGAAGGGATGATAAATCCAGGGTGTGGTATAGCACTGATGAACTACATAATTATCCTCTAGTTCCTTAATATTCCCTCCCCTTATGATTATGGTTTTTATTTGTTTTGCCTCTTTAATCATATCAGATTTGATGTAGGTTCATCGTATATTTAATATCATTTGATACATGAAAGCTAAGATAGATAACCCTTCAGAAACAATAAATGGAGTAACGGTTCCCTGAGGGTACGGGAAGGGGGGAGGAGATAACAGGGAACTGAGAGCACTGATGACTGAATAACCCCACTCAATGGGATCGAACAACAGAATTGTATGTGAGTGGATATATTGGATGTGCAAGATATGGAAAAAAATAAAGTAAGGTTTCCTGGGGCGGGGTATGGTGGGCAAAGGAGGGAATAAATGGGGAGCAGATATCAAGGAGTTCAAGAAAAAGAAAATGTTTTGAAACGGATTGTGGTAGCAACTGTACAACACTGTTTGATGTGATTTAACTATGGAATGTTATACTTGTAAGATCTCCCAACAAAATGATTTTAAAATACAATAATAATAATAATAATAAATAAAGCAGTCAGGCACATTCCATACGTGTGGAATGAGGAATGGTGCTTGAGAGCACTGCAAGGACTCGCTTTCCGACCTGAATCACCACTCCGCACACCAGGCACACAAGGCACATCTTTGAACTACGTGTGTTGCTAGGGCTTGGAAGAGAGCTGGTCTGAGACTCAGAATTGCATTTATGCCATGACTCAGTCTTCATTTTGCAGTGTCAAGGATGGGACGTGGCAAAGTCATCCTCTACTCTCATTGTCACCCTGAAAATGGTGACAAACTTTGACATAAGGGACAAGACAAAAACCTGAATGAGAACCTCTGGAAAGAATTACTTTGCCTTGGAAACTGAGAACTGTCAACTTGCGCAGTCACCTGGGCTGACAGGAGGTCCGTGAGGCTGGACAGTCCACATCACTAGGCTTACTGCAACCCAGCTTCTTACTATTCTCTCAGCAGCAGACAAACATCGGAAGGGTCAACTGAGCCTTGGTGCTGCTTCTAAAATGGTTTCCATCAGAGGGATGGGAGGACAGTACATAAAAAGGCCACATTGTGAAACTGCTAGGTTTCAATAGCGATGGCATGAAGCCTAGGTCTGTGATCTGGTGCCGCAGTCCCCAGTCTCGAGCAGACCCAAGACTTCAGGGCCTTGTCTCCCAGGTTTTGGGTCAGTGGTTCGTGCTGAGGGCCATAAATTCTGTGTAGTTGAGGGGACACAGTGTCCATTTCCCTGGGGATGGCTGACCTGTCTGTTGTGTGGAAGAATACGTAGGATGCCTTAAATGGATGTCACAGCACCCTTGGCATCTCTGGATGTGGTGCAACTGGCTGTGTCAGGCTCCATCCCACATTTCCCAAATGAGTCTAATGGCCTTTGGCTGTTGACTCACAGGATTTCAAGACACCAATCTGCCATTTGCAGGTGAGCAGGTTATGTTGGGGTCCAAAGACGCTGTACCCACATTCAGAGAAAACTTAAGGTTCCCAGGTTGGCTCTTTTAGCTATAATTCATTTACATTTTATTAAACAAATAGCTTTAGAGCACTACAAAACTGGGAGGGAGGAGGATGCAAAATGCTCGACTGCCAAAGATCCACAGGTCAGTGTCCACAGATCTCCCTGGGGTGAGGGAGTGGCCTGTCAGTGTCCACAGATCTCCCTGGGGTGAGGGAGTGGCCTGTCAGCGTCCACACATCTCCCTGGGGTGAGGGAGTGGCCAAAACTTAGCACACAAAACCACTGTGTATCAGAGCTTTGGCAGCAGGGCTGAGAGACTTGCCACGGTGTCTGCTGATGCACAGTTGGGGGCACTGATCCAAGAACCAACCCCTGGCTATACAGGACTATGACAAAACTCTAGGGCAGCTGTGTTACCTCCTTGTTCTTGTCTTTTGAAGGAGCTGAGATTAATCAAACACAGTCTACACTGTAGGTGGAATTTGTCATAAACCTCAGCACTAAGAGGATCCTGAAGCCAGAGATATCTACTTTTAAGCAGATATGCACGCCTATGCACACAGGTCCCAACTGCTTCCAGTGCTTGACCTGTGTCCTGCGCAGGCGCCGCTGGCACAGGTCTATTCTGACGAATTCTGACACTCAAGGGGACAAATCTCAAGCTCTCTCTGAACATCAGGGAGTCATTAATATGTTTTAGATATAATTTATCTCTTTTATTAAAAGAGTTTTCACATCAACCAGCTTACAGCTCAGAGGACAATCTGTATAGAGACTGGTCTGTGACCTGGGCAAAGGAAATATAGCTCCTTTATTTACTGTCACATACCCTCACTCTCTCTGTCTCTAGCCTATGCTGAAACCTCACCACCAAGTCCCTTCATCTTAATCACAACTCTGGAGGTGGCTTTGGAACATCTACGAGTGATGGACATGCCTCTCATGAGGTCATTGTGAGATCACATAACTGCTGCCATTTCATTACAGTTGATAAAGCCCCCATCCCCTTCCATAAATTCCCAGCTACAAGGAACTCAGCCGGGTGGTGCCAGTGTGTCTGGGGCAGGTGTTTGTGCCTCAATATACCCTATGATGCTTGGAAGTGGCCCATGACACAAACTACGGGTAGGTCTGAGAGATAGCCCAGTTTGCTGGAACAAGGACTCCACCCTTTCCCCAAGAAGATCCTCTACCTTCGGAGCAATCTGCTGGGGGCAGGCATCCATCTGGCCGGAAACTAGATGGGCTACTCTGTGTCTTGTGCATCCATGTCTGTAGGCCTTCCAGCGCAGCCTGCAACTCATCATTGCGGTCCTGCAGGTCCTATAAGCAGAGTAGAGATGGCCCTGCAATCCCCATGCTACACAGCAAGGCCCAAGGAGCAATGCAGCACCGCAGGGTCTGCAGGATGCCCAGTGGAAAGGAAATTCAATTCCTGACAGCAAACATGTAACATTCAAACTATAAGTTTCCAACTATGCAGTGAGTTAAACATGACAGGGATAATTCAGCTTTCTTAAATCCTACATCGCCTTCTATCACTAGAATCATAGCAGGGGCTAAATTTTTTTTTAAAGTGAAGTGAATGTGGAGGAGAAATGCAGATCACCAACATCTGACTCAACAGGAATGTGTGCAAGTCCACCACAGTGATGGGGTGTGGGCAAGAAAAGCAACTCACTGGTGTCCTTTCTCCAGAGGGTTCTGCAGCTTTGACTGTCAAGGCGTTGCCATCATCTTAAAACAAAATGCCACCCAGCAGAGCAGAAGGGCCACATGGATGGCTGAGGCCCAATGAGGCACATAGAGTGGGGGCTGCAGGACAGACAGGCAATGCTGGGAGGCTGCCCTGAATCTGCACCTGGCTGCAGTGGTCTGTCTGCACAGGAGTTGAGGAAATGCACTGTAAAAAGCACACTTGGTTGCCAGGGTTTAGAGGCGAATCTCCCAAGACACAGCTCTCACTTGTAGATTTAAGGGTAAGAAGGCAAGAAGCGCCTGTCTGTGGGACTATCGTGGTGTGAAGTCTCTTGGCATGGCTCTTCTGTCTAGGTCTTTGTGATTCCCATTGATGATTAGGTGGGACTTTGCAAAAAGGCATGTCTAACACAAAACAGAGTGGACTGGTTCATTTTCGTTGCCACTTCCCTGGCCATAGGGATGTGTTATCTTAGAACAGGAACAGAGAGGAATCCCATGAACTTAAGGGATAAAGAACTACCAGTGGAGAACAAATGAGATCTCTGTCTAAAGACAAGAGGAACCAGAGGCTGTGAAACAGAAATTACTGGACAGACTGAAAGAACAAGACAAAGTCAGAGGCTGAGGCAAGGAGACACGAGACAGAATTGAAGAGCAACACAGAGACTAAGGACTAGAGAAAGACTTGATTGAGGCGAGATGATACTGTGGACCAATGACTGTATCCTTAGTGTTTTCTGATCTTGGCTTGTAGTAACCCATTAAGTTCTCTAAAAAGCTCCCTTAATTGTGAGTATTGCCTGTGAGCTCTGTGCGACCAGTGCAATGGATTATAGAACACAGCACAAAAGTAGAATGCTGTGGAAGAAACAGTTACTATCAGAAAAGGGTAAAGAATGATGGAGGGTGGAGCCATGCCTGATCTCTATTTTGTGGCAATCAGCCTTGATTGATGGAGCTACGTAGGATTCTTCTCCTTGATGTAGCCAGAGGTCAGCTATGCACTCCATGCGGTTTACTCAGGGACCCTAGATCCCTTCGTGAAGGAATGTGAGGTGTGTGGTCACTTTCCCTTTTGTGCACCTGGGGATGGGGGACTTGGGACTCTTCAGACCTAATGAATACGGCAGCAGTGCTCCCAGGGACTATAGGAGTATGATTCTACCTGGTTTCTCCTTTAGGAAACGTACTCTGGAGGGACACTAGATATTGAACTGTGAAGAAGCCCAAACTGGCCCATCAGGCAGCCACATGGTAAGCGAGCTTTCAGACATTTCTGGTCTAGCCAGTAAGGTGTGTAGCTGAGGCCCCGGCATCATAGGGCAGAGAAGAAACATGTTTGTTATGCTATGTCTGAGTTCCTTCCCACAAAATATAAAATCTATGAGCATATTTAATTGCTATTTTAGGCCATTAAGTGTTGGCGATAATTTCTTATGGAGCCATAGTAACTGGAATAACATGTATGAGTGAGCCACAAATAGCTCATGGAAATAGGATTAAAAGGTAAAGGAATTTTCCATGAATTTTTGAAGCCCTTTTCCTGTAATTTACAAAGGTAAATTACAGTCTCTTGAGGGGAAAAGTATATTAATTTTAAGTGGGAGAGAAAAAAAAGTTCTCACAAAAATCTGTTAAGAAATGGATGGTAGAGACTTCCAGGAAGATGGCGACTGAGTAACACATAGCAGAGGAACTCCACAGAAATCTGTGCAGGAGAGTCACTAAGAGGGAAATTCCACACCGCCAGGTCGCAGAAGGAGCATCAGAAAGATAAGTAGGCAGAGATCCAATAGGTTTTAAGGAGCTGGGTCTTTTGGCTTACCACAATGGAGGCCAGCTAGGGTTTGACCTTAGCCTAAGGTGACCAGACGTACCGCTTTTTAAACATTTTTTCTCGTGTCTATGGTGTTTTTAAAAAGTCCCAATTTTTGGAAAGAATGGACAACAAGTGAGGGTATGTACGGTTTTCGGCTGCCATGTGGCAATTTCACCAGGATATGAGTTTTATCAATGGTGTCCCGCTATACCAATGTTAAAATCTGGTCACCTTACCTTGGCCCGGCCACTGTCTTGGCTGGAGCCAGGATCATTTGTAGCCAACACAGGGGCTTTATCTCAACACAGCCACAGTTTGACACCATCTCAGGGCAGGGATTAAACCCCTGCAGCCCCATGGTCAAGGATCAGGTTCATTTATATTGATGCTTCAGTTTCCCTCTCTTCTCTCTATTCCCCCCTATCCCCCTGTCTCAGTGGCTGTTTTTTTTCCTTCTCTTTTTCTCTTCCCCTTTCTCTCACACAGCACTGCCAACATCCTGACCACTACCCTTAGCCTAGGGCATTAATGCCTGCACTCAACCCTGCTGGGCGAGCTCCTCCCTCTGCAGCATAACCGGAAGCTGGGAAAGCCCACCCACACTCCAACAGGGGATATCCTGCCCAACTTCTTCCCTGGAAAAGCCCACCTGCCGGTCCTCTGTAGTGCTTAAGACATGGCTGGAGAAATTCGGCACCCCTTCTTTGGGGGAAATCCTGCCTGTGTGCCTTGGGGAGCTCCTATCCATCCTCTGTGGTCCCACGTTACTGAGGGAGCTTCCTCCCGCCTGCTGTAGTGCCTCACAGACTAAGAAAGCTTATCAAACACTCACCAGCTTTCCACGGAGCAGTGGGAACCTCTGCCTAACCTATGCAGTGATCTACCTGATCAGGGAAATTCCGCCCACCATTCACGGTGCTCTATACCAAAGCAGGCAACCAACCAGATTTCTGTGACACTCCTGTTGCAGCGGGCACCTTTGCATGCCACCTGTGGCAACCCAAGCCGTCATGGGCCACACCATCATGGATTCTTGTGAGATCACCCAGTAAAGCACCATCCTCGTGGATCCACAACAACCCAACCAGCATCTCCGGAGAGGCCCATCCAACTTGTTGACTAGGGAAAGAGTGAAGCCACAGGAGGATAAAGTGGTTGGCTAATTCCATAGTGAAATTAGCTGTAGCAGTTCGAAGAAGCTTTCCTACGAGTCTCCCAGAGAGAGCCAGTGCTCTTTGACTCCCTGAAAAATGGCACCTGGCTCCTCTAAAACAAACAGCAATCAGGCCCAATGACCTCAACAAAAAAACATGAGAAACAAACTTCAATGGCAGAGATGTCCTGAACCGAACGACATGCATAGAAGAAGCAGATATTTATCTGCCACATAAAGAATTTTTCAGAATACTTCTTGCTGTAATACAGGATATGAGAAAAACAATACAGAAAAAAGATGAAATGAAAGAGGAGATTAAGTCCATACACCAAAGGGAAATACAAGAGATCAGGGAAGAGATAACAAAACTAGTAGCAGACACGCAGACCTCGAGAATCGACTGGAGGAGGCAGATAATTGCACCAGTGACCTAGAGGACAGCCAAGGAGACTTTAAATGCGAACAAAAATCTAATAAGATCATTAGTGAAGCTGAAGAGAACCTAAAAGCTAGGTCTGATGCTATGAAATGGAACAACATTAGAATTATTGGATTACCAGAGGAAGACACCACAAAGAAGTCAACTGCAACAGAGAGGAAATTCTTGGAGGAAAACTTCCCGAGCTTAATGAATGAAAACCTGGCAACCATTCAGGAAGCTGAAAGAACACCAGTCAGATTGAAACCCAAGAAGAAATCAAGGCACATCATACTTACTATCCAACTTTGAGGAAAAGGAGAAAATCATGAGAAGAGCTAGGGAAAAACAAGCAATCACATAGTTTCCCAAATAAGAATATGCTCAGACCTATCATGTTTCCCCAAAAGTCAGACATCCCCCCAAAATAAGACCTACTTACAGTTTTGCCTCGGGCTGAAATATAAGGCATCTCCCAAAAATAAGACCTCCCCAAAAATCAGCACCCCCGAAGCTACCGTAACTCTGGACTCTGGATCATAGTGGTGGGCACCACCACGCAGCTCACTATTGGCTGCAGCGCAGTCAGAGCAGACAGGTAGTACGAGGTCTCTTTTAATAAAACAATAAACAATAAACGTGTACCACATTCTTATCCATGGAAAAATAAGATATCCCCTGAAAATAAGACCTAGTGCATCTTTGGGAGCAAAAATTAATATAAGACACTGTCTTATTTTCGGGGAAACAGGGTATCAGAGAACACTATGAAGAAGAGGAGAGAGTTGTTGAGTAACATTGCAAAAATTGAAGGAAAATAATGCAAACCCAAGAATACTCTACACAGCCAAATTACTGATCAAGATAGATGAAGAAGTAATTGTCTTGTTAGAGAAGGAAAAACTCAAAGAATACATTAGAAGAAACCCAGCCTGGATCCTTGTCGATCCAGTATAGGCAGAAGAACAGCACTCACCAAGCATAAGTAAGAGACTGCCACAGAGAACAACCTCACCCAGAGGGAAACAAAGAGAAAACAGCCCCCAAGATAGCATTGGATTAAGGGTGAAAAGAAGTCAAGAATGAAACACACACACACACACACACACACACACACTACATTAAAAAGAAAGGGAGGTGGGAAAACACCCAACACAAAAGGTGTAAGATGACATCACAGAGTCCACGGATGGAAATAATACCCCTGAATATCTATGAACTAAACTCAGGCATTAAAAGACTGAGGCTAGCAGACTAGTTTAGACTAGTTTAGAAATACAACTAATCAATCTGCTGCCAACAGGAGACACATGTCAAGACTACAAACAAAACTAGGCTGAGAATCAAATGCTGGAGAAAAACATACCAAAGAAACAGCAATTAAAAAAAAACCAAGGGTTGCAATCGTAATCTTGGATAAAACTGACCTCAAAGTGCAAACCATAAAAAGAGATGAGGAACACTATATAATGCTCAAGGGAGCAGTAGGCAAAGAACCACTAAGCATTGTAAACATATTCCCCAAATGACAGACCTGCTGAATACGTCAAACAAATGCTTCAAAATATGAAAAAGGAAGTCACAGCCTCAACAATTATAGTAGGTGACTTCAATACACCACTCTCTGAGAAAGAAATATCACAGGGAAAGAAACTCAACAAGGAGGCCAGAGATCTAAACACTACAATTAGTCAATTTGACCTGATATATATTTACAGAGCTTTTCATGAAAATACAAAATATTTCACATTCTTTTCAAGCCCACATAGCACATATTCGAAGATAGACCACATGCTGGGGCATAAGTCAAATCTGCATAAATTTAAGCACATTGATATCATATAGACTTCTCTCACTGACCACTGTGCCATAAGGCTGGAAATCAGCAAAAGGAAGATGAATAAAACAAGGCAAACAATTGGAGGATGAATAACTCTCTACTGAAAAAGGAGTGTGTACTGGCTCAGATCATAGATGAAATTAGGAAATTTCTAGAAACCAATGAGAATGAGAATAAGACGTACCAAAACTTATGGGACACAGCAAAGGCAGTTATCAGAGGAAGTTTCATAGCAATACATGCACACCTGAGAAAGGAAGAAAGCCATATGATTGATATGCTGGCACAAAATTTACAGCAACTAGGGCTGAGTCAACAGCACAATCGTGCTAATAGCAAAAGAAAAGAAATAATAAAAATCAGGGCTGAGATTTAGGAGAGGGAAAATAAGAAAACTATGGAAAAAATTAATGCTGCTAAAAGTTGGTTCTTTGAAAAGATAAACAGAATCAACATATCGTGGGTAAACCTAACCAAAGAAAGACGGGAACAAATTTCAATAGCAAGAATGAGGGATGAAAGAGGGGACATTACAACAGACTCTAATGAATTCAAAATGATAATTAAAGAGTATTACGAAGGACTGTACTCCAATGAATTCAACAACTTGGAAGACATGGTCAAATTTTGAAAAACAATCCCTCCCTCGAATTTCCCAGAGGAACATCAAGAATGTCAATAGACCCATAGCAATAGAAGAAATAGACAAGGATATCAAGGGATTACCAACCCCAAATTCCCTGGACCAGATGGCTTCACAGGACAATTCTACCAAGCATTTAGGGAAGAAATGACACCAATCCTACACAAAATCTTCCAGAACATAGAAAAGACGGCAACCTCTTGAAGCAAGTATAAATATGATACCCAAACAGGGCAGGAATCCTACAAGAATTGAGAACTACAGACCAATATTCTTAATGAACACAGATGCAAAAATTGTTAACAAAATACTTGCCAATAGAATACAAATGTATATAAAACGAATACCATATATACTTGAATATAAGCCGACCTGAGTATAAGCCTAGGTACCTAGTTATTACCTGGGAAACTAGAAAAACTGATGACTTGAGTATAAGCCTAGGGTGGGAAATGCAGGATGTGAATTAACACAGAGACCAGAGGGGAGAGACGGAGCGCAGCCACGGACACATCCTGACCAGTTCAGCTGCCAGCGTAAGTGAATCACTATGGGTGCTTCTGCAAATTGGAGCCTTCCACGTCATAGGATGGCTCTGATTGGTTAGATGTGAGTAACAAACATTCAAAGCCCTGCAGTATCAGTGGGGCTTTGAATGAACAGCGGAGGAACGACAATCACCTGTGAGATATTACACCTCGTATAAGTTAAACCCCAGTTTTTCAGCACATTTTTTGTGCTGAAAAATTCAGCTTATACACGAGTATATATGGTAATTCACCATGACCAAGCAAGATTCATACCAGGGATAGTTCAACATACGAAAGACCATTAGTATCATGTGCCACATTGACATGAAAAACTCTAAGAACCACATGATAATATTGATAGATGTGGAAAAAGCATTCGACAACATCCAACACCAATTCCTTTTTAAGACACGTCAGGAGATAGGAATGGAAGGACAATTCCTCAAGACAATACAAGCTATATATGAAGAACCAACAGCCAACATGGTAGTCAATGCAGAAAAGAGGAACACAATTCCACAGAAAAAGGGTCCAGACAAGGATGCCCCTTGTCCCCACTCTTATTTAACATCGTACTGGAGGTTTTAGCTCGCAGCATAAGGCAAAGGAGAGACATCAAAGGTATTCGTCTGGGGAAGGAAGAGGTAAAACTATCGTTATATGTAGATGACATGATTTTATAAATGGAAAATCCCAAAAGATCCAAAAGGGGCAGAGTGGCAGGATACAAGATCAACAAACAGAAGTCCACTGGACTGCTATACATATCAGCTAAAATAACAGAAGAGGAGGTCAAAAAGGTGGTACCCATCACAATAGCCAAGCACAAATTAAAATATCTAGGGAAATAGCAGACTAAAAGAACAAAAGATTTATATGAGGAAAACTATGGAACACTATTGCAAGAAACCAAGAGTGATTCAACAAATGGGAGAATATCCCATTTTTGTCGATCAGAAGACTCAATATAGTAAAGATGTCAGTTCTCTCCTAGGCACTATATAACTTTAATGCAATCCTGAGAGAATTACCCTCATCTTTCTTGAAAGAAATGGAAAAACTGATTACCAAATTCATATGGAGAGGGAAGAAGCCCAGAATTAGCAGAGACTCCCTAAGAAGGACACAGTGGGAGGGCTTGCTTTACCTGACTTTAGCACATATTATAATGCCATCATGGTCAAAACTGGGAGGTATTGGTATAATGACAGATACTTAGACTACTGGAAAAGAACTGAAAACCCAGAAATAAAATCATCAGCATACAGACAACTCACTTTTGATAAAGCCCCCAAAATATCAAAAGCAGGTACCCTCTTTAACAAGCGGTGTTGGAAAAAATGGATATCTACCTGCAGAAAAATGAAGCATGACCCTTATCTGACTCCATGCACAAGAATAAACTCAAGGTAAATCACAGACCTTGAGGTAAAACTCCAAACTATTAGGTCCATCAATAAGGGAACTGGGACCAATCTGAGAATTTTGGCACTGGGAATACATGGGATAGCAGAAACAGGGAAGGACACAAATGCACATGAGTCACAAATTGACATGTGGGATACACTGAAGATAAAACATCTGTGTACATCAAAATAATTCACCAAGAGAGTAATAAGAGAGCCCACGGACTGGGAAAACATCTTTAGCCTGACACATCAGACAAAGGCCTTATTACTAAAATCTACAATACTCTGCTAGTTTCCAAAGAGAAAAAAAAACTAATTGCCCACCGAGGAGGTGGGCAAAGGACCTGAACAGCAGTTCCACAAGGGTACAAATCCGAATGCAAGGAGTTGGAAACAACCCAAATTTCCACCAACAAATGATTGGATTAAAAAACAGTGGTATATACATACAATGGAGTACTACACATCACTAAAAAGCAGTGATGACAAATACTAAGAGGACGCCTGGCCCTCCCACCAGAAGAACTTATTTCAAAAGACGGCATTGAATCTGCAGCTCCAGGAGAGGGACATATCTGATGGGAGCACATGGGTGATGATGAAGGGGGAGGAGGAGAAAGTGGAGCACATCCTGGCCCATCAGGTCTTGAGGACGATTATCCCGATTAGAGCAGCCAGTCCACAGAGAGGACCACATGGCCAGCCCCACTATGAGACATGACGCCCCTCACTGACCCATAGCTCTACCGGGGACAACACTGGAGACACAGTGTGGGAACTACGCCTGATCTGATCCCGCCACACCGAGGCAAAACACTAAGGGGGTGCAACAGAATAGCAAGGGAATGGAACGGTGAGGTCCTCAGGGAATGATGAAGGTGGACTTTGGGGCTAGGGTGTGGTACCCCAATTGATTGAACTGGAAAACACTCCTAAAGGCCAACACACAATCCTTGAACTAACTACAAACTTTTCTTTCTTGTGTTTTTTTTTGTCATTGATTTATTGTTGTTGGTTGGTTGTATATTGTTCCTTGGTATTTTTATGTCTTGTTTTTGTGCATGTTATTATCTCCGCTGGTCTTTCTAAATAAGATAGGCTGGATGAACAATCTGGAGGATAAAACAACAGGACCGACAGTTCAGGAGGGACATAGGAGAGGTGGGGGAAAAGGTAGTGGTGTTAACAAACCCAGGGACAAGGGAACAAGTGATCTAAATCAGTGGTGAGGAGGGGCTGGGAGGCCTGGTAGGGCATGATGAAGGGTAATGTAACAAAGAGGATTTGCTGAAACCCTGGTCGGGACTGAGCATGATAGTGGGACAGAAGGAAAGTCAAGGGAAATAGAGGAAAGAGCTAGGAGACAAAGGGCATTTATAGAGGTTTAGATAAAGACATGTATATATGCAAATATATTTATATATGAGGATGGGTAAATAGATCTATGTGCATATATTTATACGTTTAGTATTAAGGTAGCAGAAGGACATTGGGCCTCCACTCAAGTACTCCCTTAATGCAAGAATACTTTCTTCTATTAAATTGACATTCTGTGATGCTGACCTTTTCAACGCAACTGCTGAAGACAAAGCGGGTGCATAAGCAAATGTGGTGAATAAAGCTGATGGTGCCCGGCTATCAAAAGATATAACGTCTGGGGTCTTAAAGGATTGAAGATAAACAAGTGGTCATCTAGCTCTGAAGCAACAAAGCCCACATGGAAGACGCACACCAGCTTGTGTGATCACAAGGTGCCAAAGGGATCAGTTATCAGGCATCAAAGAACAAAAAATCATAACATTTTGTGCTTGCCTCCATGATATGATCGCTGAAGACAAATGGGTGCATAAGCAAATGTGGCAAAGAAAGCTGATGGTGCCCGGATATCAAAAGGTATAGCGTCTGGTGTCTTAAAGGCAAACAAGCAGCCACTTAGCTCAGAAGCAACAAAGCCTACATGGAAGAACCACACCATCCTGTGCAATCACAAGGTGTTGAAGGGATCAGGTATCAGGCATCATCAGAACAAAAAATCTTACCATAGTGAATGAGGTAGGGGGGCGGGGTGCAGATTGGAGATCCAAAGCCCATTTGTCAGTCACCGGAATCCCCTTGCAGAGGGGTGTAGGGGAGGAGGCGAGCCAGTCAAGGTGTGATGTAGCAACAATGAAAAATACAACTTTCCTCTAGTTCCTAAATGCTTCATCCTCCTGCACTATCATGATCTGATTTCTACCTTGCAAGTCTGGCTAGACCAGAGGATGTACACTGGTGCAGATAGGAACCAGAAACATAGGGAATCCAGGGTGGATGATCTCTTCAGGTCCAGTGGTGAGAGTGGCACTACTAGAAGCGTAGAGGGAGAGTAGGTTGGAAAGGAGGAATCGATTTCAAGGATCTGCATTTGACCTTGTTACTAGGGGGTGGACAACAGAAAAGTGGGTGAAGGCAGATGTCGGACAAGGCAAGATATGACAAAATAATAATTTATAAATTATCCAGGGTTCATGAGGGAGGGGGAAGCGGGGATGGAGGGGACAAAATGAGGACCTGATGCCAAGGGCTTAAGTGGAGAGGAAATGTTTTGAGAATGATGAGGGCAATGAATGTATAAATGTGCTCTACACAACTGATGTATGTATGAATTGTGATAAGAGTTGTGTGAACTCCTAATAAAACAATTAGGCCTCCACTTACTCAATGCAAGAACACTTTGTTCTATTAAATTGGCATTCCAGGATGCATACATTCCCGACATGATTGCTGAAGAAAAATGTGTGCATAAGCAAATGTGGTGAAGAAGGCTGATGGTACGTGGCTATCAAAGCGTCTGGGATCTTAAAGCGTTGAAGATAAACAAGCGGCCATCTAGCTGAGAAGCATCAAAGCCAACATGGAAGAAGCACACAGCCTGTCTGACCACAAGGTGCAGAAGGGACTGGTTATCAGACATGAAAGAACTAAAAATCATATCAATGGGTGCCCACCTCCCTGATACGATCAATGAAGACAAACGTGTGTGTAAGCAAATGTAGTGAAGAAAAGTGATGGTGCCCAGCTATCAAAAGATATAGCGTCTGTGTTCTTAAAGGTTCTAAGATAAACAAGTGGTCATCTAGCTCAAAGGCAATAAAGCCCACATGGAAGAAACACACCAGCCTGTGTGACCACGAGCTGTCGAAGGGATCAGGTTTCAAGCATCAAGGAACAAAAGATCATATCATTGAAAATGTGGGTGAGTGCAGAGTGGAGACTCAAAGCCCATTGGTAGCCAATCGGACACCCCTTAGTGAAGGGTTGTGGGGAAGAGATGAACCAGTCAGAGTGCAGGGTAGCAGCGATGAAACATATAACTTTCCTCTAGTTCTTAAATACTTCCTCTCCTCCACTATCATGATCCCAATTCTACCTTACAAATCTGGCTAGACCAGAGGATGTACATTGGTACAGATAGCAACTGGAAACACAGGGAATCCAGGACAGATGACTCATTCAGGACCAGTGGTGAGAGTGGCGATGCCTGGAGGGTGGAGAGAATGTGGGGTGGATAGGGGGAACTGATTACAAGAATCTACATATAGTCTCCTCCCTGGGGGAGGGACAGTTGAGAAGAAGGCGGTGGGAGACATCGGACAGTGTAGTATATGACAAAATGATCATAATTTATTAATGATGAAGGGTTCATGAGGTAGGGGACAGTGGGGAGGGAGGGGGAAAATAAGCAGCAGATATTAAGGGCTCAAATAGAAGGCAAATGTTTTGAGGATGATGATGGCAACAAATGTACATATGTTCTTGACACAATGGATCAAGAACATATTGTGATAAGAATTCTATGAGCCCCCAATAAAATGATTAAAAAAATAAGAAAAAAAGTAGTGATGAATGCATGAAGCACATTGGAAAGAATTGGAGGAAATTATACTAAGCGAAGTAAGCCAAGCAGAAAATGAGAAGTACTATATGAGTCTGATGAGGAAAGCTTAAAAAAAAAAAAGTGCAAAACGGGCTTAGGGAAAAAACTATTGTATATAAACATTCCTGGGTTCAGGTTCAGGGAGTATGGCAGGGACCAGACCAAATCCAGGAATACATATGGTAGACAACTAAAAAGGAAGGGGAAAGAGAGAAAAAACAAAAACAAATGAGTAGTTGGGGAACAGGGCACTAACTCCCCCAAGGGGAGTGTATTATTCATATCTTCTCAGGGAAAGAGGGACCAGACTACAAAGCGGTGCTCTAAGATGTGAATGCAACATACTGGCATGAAGCAGGGAACCAGTAGAGGGGTCTGAGAGACAGGCCCCAATCCCAACTATGTGGACAACCACCCCTGCCCCCTGAAGAATTTACCTTAGGGGCAGCACTGAAGCTACAGCTCAGGGAGAGGGACATGTCTGATCAGAGCACACAGGAGCAAATGAGGGGGGAGGAAGAGAGAGTGGAGCACATCCTGGCCCACCAAGACTTGAAGATGATATCCCTGCTCAGAGCAGCCAATAGCTAGAGAGGGCCATATGGTCAACCCCACTATGAGACATGACATCCCTCACTGGCCCATAGCCCTATAGGGGACAACACTGGATACACAGTGAGGGAATTATGCCTGATCAGACCCCACCACACCGAGGCAAAACACTAAAGGCGTGCAACAGAACAGCAAGGGGAGCAGAGCAAGGACGTCTCGAGGGAATACCAAAAATAGACTTTGGGGCCATGGTGTGGCACTCCATCAGACTCCACCAGAAAACACTCCTAAATGTCAATAGACCTTGAACTATTTTCTTTTTTGTTGCTTTGTTTTGCTCTGTCTTGGTTTGTGCATAGTATTATCTCTGCAGGTCTGTCTGGATAAACAATCTGGAGGAGAAAACAACAGGACCGAAGGTTCCAGGGGACATAGTAGAGGGAGAGGTGGGGGAAAGGAAGTGGTGTTAATAAATCCCAGGGACAATGGAATAACAAGTGATCCAAAATCAGTGATGAGGAGGGTGTAAAAGGCCTGGTAGGGCTTGTTCAAGGGTAATGTAACTGAGAGGAATTACTGAAACCCAAATGAAGGCTGAGCATGATAGTGGGACAAGATAAAAGTAAAAGGAAATAGAGGAAAGAACTAGAAGGCAAAGGACATTTATAGAGGTCTAAATATAGGCATGTACATATGCAAACATATTTATATATGACAATGGGGAAATAATCGATCTATGTGCATATATTTATAGTATTAACGTAGCAGATGGACATTGGGCCTCTACTCAAGTACTCCCTCAATGCAAGAACACTTGTTCTATTAAACTGGCATTCCATAAGGCTCACCTTCCCAACACGATCGCTGAAGACAACACAGGTGCGTAAGCAAATGTGGTGAAGAAAGCTGGTAGTGCCTGGCTATCAAAAGATATAGCACCTAGGGTCTTAATGGCTTAAAAATAAAGAGGCCATTTAGCTGAGAAGCAATAAATCCCACATGGAAGAAGCACACTACCCTGTGTGATCATGAGATGTTGATGGGTTCAGGTATCAGGCATCAAAGAACAAAAATATTATTATCACTGTGAATGAGGGGCAGTGCAGAGTGGGGATCCAAAGCCCATCTGTAGGCAAGTGGAGATCCCCTCACAGAAGGGTCGCAGGGAGGAGATGAGCAAGTCAAGGTGCTGTGTAGCAATGATGAAACATACAACTTTACTCTAGTTTCAATGCTTCCTCCTCCCCACTATCATCATCCCAATTCTACCTTACAAATCCAGCTAGACCAAAGGATGTATACTGGTACACACAGGAACTGGAAACAGAGGCAATCCAGGACAGATGACCCTCTCAGGACCAGTGGTGAGAGCGGCGAAACAGGGAGGGTGGAGGGACGGAGGGGTAGAAAGCAGGAACTGATCACAAGGATCTACATATAACCACCCCCTGGGGGACAGACAACAGAAATGTGCGTGAAGGAAGATGCTGGACAGTGTAAGACATGGCAAAATAATAATAATTTATAAATTTATCAAGGATTCATGAGGGAGAAGGGTTAGGAGGGAGGGGAAAAATGAGGAGCTGATACCAAGGGCTCAAGCAGAAAGAAATATTTTGAGAATGATGATGGCAAGAAATGTACAAATGTGCTTGACACAATGGATGTACGTATGGATTGTGATAAATGTTGTACGAGCCCTCAGTAAAATGATTAAAAAAATAAAAAGCAATGGATGGTAATTAAAATAGGAAAAATCCCACAAAGAATGGTGTCTTGCTAGGCACCCGGTTGAGTAGTACTGCCAATCCCATGGGTGTCAGGGTAGAACTGTGCTTCACAGGGTTTTCGATGGTGATTTTTCAGAAGTAGATCACCAGGTCTTTCTTTCAATATCCCTTTCAATGTGGGTGGACTCAAACTGCCAGCCTCGCAGTCGGCAGTGGGATGCGTCAACTGTGTGCACTTGCAGCTCATTTCCCTTTCCACTGGGCAGCACGGATCTTGGAAGCAGCATCCACAGTCATATTTATCTGGTGGCCTGCTTCTTGTGTGGTTCTTCTTATATTCCAAATAGGTATTCTGAAAATGTCCACTGCTGATAATAAGTTGATTCTGACTCACAACGACCATATAGGGCAGAGAACTACTTCTTTCGGTTTTTGAGGTGGAAAATCTTTACAGGAACAGACGGCTTCATCTCGCTCCCACAGACTGGCTGATGGGTTTGAACGACTGACCTAAATTTTAACAGCACCCAAACATAGCCACTAAGTACCACTAGGACTCCTTTAGACACATCCCTACCACTCAGCAGTGTGAGAAAGCTGATGCCTGATATACAACGAGTCGAAGTCTCTCTGTCTTGAGATTTAGTAACACAAAACCTAGGAGCATAGTCCATTACAACTGGTAGAGATGTGTGGAGCCTGAGCTGGAGCAGCAGGGCCTTAGCACGTCTACTTGGTGGCTCTCTGGAAGGATGGAAGTCAGACTACTGTTTTTAAGTTATCACTTGCTTAAGTGGGTGGCTGTGGATGTTGAAGGTGATAAGGAATCTGGGGAAAGTCTTGTGAAGTAGCAAGTCCACTAAGGTCTATCACAGCATTAAGAACAAAGGACTCTGGGTTTCTTACAGAGGCCACAGAAAGCCATTATGGTGTCCAGCAAAATACACAGCAGAAAAAAGTATCAAACCAAAGATAGCGGGTTACCATCTTATATTTCCTTTTATCAAAGGCAGCCTCACCAGGAAAATCAAGATGGACAGTTGGGAAAAAAAAGAAAAAGCTGAAATGATGCTTAAAGAGAAAGAACATTTGATAAATCCATTGTAGTGTCCACAATAGCAGTAAAAACTGCCACTGAAAGCGATCTGACTAAAATCTTATATTTGCCAAGGGCAGCCTCATCGAGAAAACAAAGATTACCAGCTGAGAGAAAGAGAAAGAAAGTTAAAATGATAGCTAAATTGGAGGAAAATTCAGCGACAAAGGGAAGAAGCATGGTTGTTGTGCTTTGCAATATGCATTGTAAATTACAGTGAAACTTTACGCTAAAATTTGGAAAAGAATGGGCGCTACGCAGGGGGAAAGGTCATGCTATTTCTCCTTCTGTAGAATGAGTGTAAGACACTGAGTTCAGCCAACAAGCAAGGATATCCCTGTAGCAATGAGCCCATCTGGTAACCTAATCGACCTCAAGAATCATTCTCTTGTCAAATGAACCGGCAGTCATTGGAGAAATGGCTGATTCTGGGGTAAATGGCAGCAATGTACAAGGTAAATCTGGAGTATCTCAGGAACCACGTAATAAAACAACCAAAACAATGATGGTGCAGTGCAAAAACTTAGCAGATAGGTTGACCTGTCTGGCACAATTTGAACACCAGAAATCTAAGCACAGTAATGAATTATAAACCTTTGGTAATAAATCGGAAATTCTTTAATTCCATAACAACAGGTAAAAACCCACTGCCTTCAAGTTGATTCTGACTGTTCGTGTCCCTATGGGAAGAGTAAAACTGCTCCCCATGGTTTCTTGGTTTCTTTTTTTACCCTAGAGTTCTGAGAGCGTACATGTTTATGGGAGCAATAGCTTGATCTTTCCCCTACAGAGAAAGATGGATGTGAATTGCTGACTTGTGGTTAGCAGTATCACACCAATCTGCACCACCAGGGCTCCTTATACCAATATGTGACACACGCCAACCGATAGATGGCATCGCCCTACTTTAATTAAAAAGGAAACAACAGAAAAGCACTAAGTCAAGGCATTTCTTTGAAACAGGGAAGAAGAGTCCCAAATAACCAGAAGCCTTGGGAATTTGGCAATACCAGACCAGCCCTACATGTACTAAAGGAAGTTTTCTAAATGGAAAGGAAAGAACATTAATCAAACACTCAAATGTACACAAAGGGGGAGGAAGGAGTCAGACAGAGATCTCAGAAAATAAGTACATATTACGACTACTGGATGTAGGGTGTACATTACTGTCACTGGAGGTTCACCAACAGAAAAAGGAGAGGGAACAGTAAACCAGGAATACTTAATATTTCACATTCATTGTTGATTGCATGCTAAATGTTACTGTAATTGCATGTTGTATAGTATAATATTTGTAGTAACCACTAAGAGAATATGTAAAGAGGAATTAAAGCTCATAACAAAAGATGCTAAATACAAAAAATAACAGGAAAATTGATAAAAAGAGAAACCAGATAAAAGAAACTCAAAACCCAATTAGCTAAAAGAATGAAGAAAATGTAAATAGCCAAAATATTTACACAAAAGGCAGAGTGATAGACTGGATAAAAAACATGATTCATCTTTTGTTACCTACACAAAACACACATTCACATTAGAACACAAACTGACTGAAAATAAAGGATGGAAAAAATGTTCCGTGCAACCAGCACCCAAAAAAAGGAGTGTGGTCATACTGATAAAGGCTATTACATAATAAAAGGGCTAATACTTCAAGAAGATACAACAATTATTAGCATATATTCACCTAACCTGTCCAAAAACATGACACAAACACTAATATCAAAGAAAAAAATTACAGTGCCGCTATTAATATTTGTAGTTTTGAAACCTTCAATTTCAGTTCTCGACAGAACATTTAAAAAGTGAATCAATAAGGACATTAAGAACATAAAGAAAATCATAAGCCAATTTAACTTAGAACACTCCATCCATCATCAGCAGACATTTTCACAGGATAATTTTTCCAGAACCAACTACAGATTATGCCACAAATCTCAAGTTTTAAAACATTAAAATCATACAAAGCATACTTTCTGACCATAATGGTATGAAGTAAGAAATCAATCACAGGAAGAATAAAAATGAATAATTATTATTATACCAAAATTAAATATTGTACGACTAGAAAACAATTTCTCTATGTAAGAAATTAAAAGTGAAATAAAAATATACTTGGTATCAAATATAAAGGAAAGCACAACATACCAAATCCTTTGTGACACAGCGCAAACCATTCTCAGAGGGAAATTCATAGCAATACATGCCCATATTTAAAAAGATGGATGAAAATCAATTGTTTAAATGAAAACTTGAACAAAAAGGAAAGGAAGAGCAAGAGGCCAAAGATACTAGCTGAAATGAATAATAAATACCAGTGAGAAAGAAATGAAATAGAATACAGTTAAACAACAGAAAAAAATCAATCAAACCAGAAGTTGGTTCTTTGAAAAGAATCACTGAAACAAACTACTGGATATACTGGGGGGGGGGGGGGGGAGGGCAAATAATCAAAAGAAATGAATCTGGAGACAACACAACATATTCATTGAATAAAGAATCATAACACTATGAAAAAGAACTGCAACAGATTTGAAAGTGCAGATGAATGGGACAAATTCCTGAAAATATACGACATACCTAAACTAATATGAATAGAAATAGGTTTAAGCAGAGTAATTATGAAATAAGCAATTCAGAATGTGATTAACCCCCTGCTCCACCCCTTCAAAAAAGACCAAAAATATATATAAAAAGAAAAGTCAATGGCAAGATGGCTTCACTGGGATATTTCATAAAAAATTCAGAAGTGCTGACACCAGTTCTATAGAAACTTTTAAAAACATTAAAGAAAGGGGACTAGAACATGTCCAACTGAACACATACACACAGGTAGATCCTTATGTAACAACCAGGATAGACTAGGCCCTAAGAAAAGACAGGTGGCCTGTGATCTCAGACAATGGCTTGAAAGTGAAGTAAAAGGAGGCTTCCATATATCAGAGACTGTGGGAGCAAGCAGAGAAGGGAAGGAAAGAGCAGGTCCACTGAAGAGGCGCCCAGTGGTCTCCTGCTACCCATCTGTAGCTCCATTCTGCACTGCTGGCTACAGCAACCCAGCTCCACTCCTCAAAGACTATCATTGTGAGCAGGGTCCAAAGCTTCACGTGTAATAAGCACGCAGGTCCCATGTGGCTTCCAGCTCTCCAAGCAAGCTGGCCTGCACAGTTCCCGGAGCATAGGTCCCAAAGGACCAGCCTAGGCTATCCCAAGGACAAACTTGGCACCATGATGGTTTTCCTGAAGATTGCCTGTGCTTTGACGGACTATGTTAAGAAGCTCTAGGCCTTAGGGAAGAATACACTCAAGTACAGTGTTCCTCCCCCTCCCAACTTTTCTTAGTACAGCCTTTTACTGCCCAAAGCCTTTTTTCCCTCCCCCGTCCCTCTTCTATTATTCATTTCTGGCACTACTCAACAAAGTCATCGACTCCCACAAAATCTAGCAGCCCTCCCAACCGTAATACCTGGCCACGATGCTGCAGTGGCAGCAGTCACTCCTGATTCATCAGAAGAAGGATTAACAAATGAACAACACTCAGATCTCAAGGAATTTTCTTAAAAAGAACAGGCTCTGAAACTATCATAAATTGAATTCAGAAAAATGTTGTCATGTACTTTCAACAAAGAGTTTGCGAGAACAATGGTCAGAATAGAAAAGCTAGATATCTTCAACAAAAACCTCTAAAAAGAAATGCAGAAAATATTAAGATAAGAGAATTAGGCAACAATTTAGAAGAACAGAGTAAGAGAATTGAAGAAATGGAAAGCTGAATTGGTGAGTTTGAAGGCATATCTCTTAACTCCAATTTATGAGTGATACAATCAGCTAAAAGAACAAAAGAATCTGAAGAAAACATAAGAATGAAGTGGGATTCTATCCATATAAGAAATTCCGGAATAATACTTCCTTAACAGAACAGAGGAGGAGAAAATAATTCTCCAGGAAGCAGAGAGAACCCAAAACACCACAGATCCCAAAAGAAAACACTGGAACATATTGTCGTTGAAATTTCCAAGACAGAAACAATTAGCAGGCTGAGAACTGCTTGGAAAAATTGTTTTAATTCATTTACAAAAACACTTTTATTGGCATATGACTCACATGCCATACAATAGCTCAATTATATTAAGATAAATTGTAATAATCATTATCACCACAATCAATTTTAGAACATTTTTTCTTTATTGTATTCATGTTATTTCCCCCAACCTCCCCTGCCATAGCCCCCAAAACCATTGTCTATATAGATTTAGTTATCCTGGATTTCATATACAGAAAAATGTATTTTTAAAAGCCTAACAACAATAACAAAGAAAACAGATTAAAAAAAGCTCTAGAAAAGAAAGCAGAGGTTAAAAGAACTGGAATATATTTAAAATGAGTCAAAAGGGAGATGTATAAATTTTAACTTAAATACATCTGCAATAACCAATTTTACAATGCTATCTGTCTGATAACAGGGCTGTTCACATCCCATGGCTCTGGTCAGAGAGGATTCCCCAGAGCTTGCAAATGTTATCCACAACCTTAAAACCAGGTGTTCATAATTGAAGCTGATATCATTCCCTCCTTCAGATTTGAATTTCATGAGTTAAAATCCTAGGATCTTACAGGCTGGTGTGCTTCTTCCACATGGACTTAGTTGATCCCTCACTTAGATGGCTGTTTAAGACCAGCTTTTAAGACCCCAGAGGCTATTTTTTTCTGATAGGTGGGCACCATCTAGTTTCTTCATTACACTTTCCTATAGCATTCATGTCTTGAGTGATTTCTTCATGAGGACGAGCATCAAATAGGGCCATTTCATAAGAACTAATTGTACTTAGATTGAGGCTAGAATTAAGTGCAAGCTCAAAATCCATTCACATATTTATGGTTCATCTGGCTCTGGTTCACCTCAGAGATATAATTGTTATTTTCTGTTAGAGAACATTATCAATCATCCCCTTGGGCATAAGGCAATTTTATTGATAGTGTAATTAATTTAGCCAATGGTATAGAATTTAAAACAAAAATATGTCTTGTAAATTTAAATTTTATGTTTTCTTCCCATTGTCTCTCTTTTGTTGCCTTTAATAAATATTTTTATTAATTTATTTCTATTACCATCCTTTTTGTCTTTTTTCTCATATTTTTCTGTGTTACCAATGTTCTTAGGAACCAAGACACCGCTCCTCTATCTGTCTCTAGGTGGGTCCTCCCACATGCAGATACACCCACATGTGAGTACCGTGAGTGAACATTGTTACCCATGCTGCACCATGCTTTAAGACAAAATTTCATTTATTTGTCAACAGAAATAAATATTTCAAACAAAACAAAACTGTAAACCAATATCCCTTATGAATATAGGGGCAAAATCTCAAAATCCTGGCCAACAGAATCCAACAATCTATCAAAAAGCTAAGCAAAAGAACCACAGCAGGTGAGATTGGTTCCAGGGATGCAAAGATGGTTTGAAATGAGAAAAATAATGAATGTGATCTACCATATAAAAAAGAAAAACAACCACATGAGCATTTCAATTGATTCAGAAAAGGTATTTGATAATATCTAACAGCCATTCTAGATACAAATACTAAAAAATAGGAATCGAAGGGAAATTCTCAATGAAATCAGGGACATATATGAAAAACCAACTGCCAGCATCTTACTCAATAGGGAGAAACTGAAATTTTTTTAAATCTGGATGAGAAAGGCCAATCAGCTGCAGACAGACATGGACAATGGCCAAAGCCACCAAAGGAAATGGCCCGATGGAAAAATGTCCTAGACAACAAATGGTATGGCCCGGACCCCATATTAATCAGGTCCAGGGGAGCAATTTGTGTTTTTCCACAGAAAGAAGAAAACCCCATCTGGGTGCCAGAGAGACTGGTGAGATTAATTAAGGAGGATGAAGATCGTGCAAGCAGGAAGAATGAAGAAGACGATGATCAACCTAATAATGTTGCTGATACTGATGGTAATATGGACCCCAATAGTTAAAGGAGTTTTTTTATGGGCCATAGCTAAAACTTGGCCTGTACCTATTCCCATACACTCGAATGCGTCAATATTACCCTTATTCTTATCAACGCAATGTGATTTGGGAATACCATGTATTACGCCTAGAGGGGAGCCTCCTAAAGTATATAATGCAAGCAACTTTACATTGGCATATAGTTTGTGTTTTACCACCATCAATACTAGTGCACCTTGTATATATGTAAGAAATGGGTCTTTAGTCAATTGGGTGGATCCTTCTGGAGACTCTACATTTAATAATATTATATCCACCCTTATGAAAGTTGCACAAGGTGCTACAGGTGGAAGTGGCACCTCTGAGAAAGGAAAACGTGTAAATACAACAACACTTATGGTGATTCGTGAAGGATCCAGGCCCTCTGGGCCCATTAATGGATCAGTAGTGCCACCTAATGTGACCAGACGTGTCATATTACCTAGTTGCTCACCTGAAAAAAGTTTTCCGCCTACTTTTACTCAATGTCAGTCTCCAAATTATCGGAGCAACCCTATTATACCAGGTTTTGATATGACTCCGACTTTAGGTAAAGCAAAATGGAATAGTAATACTAATACCACTGGTCCTGATAATACCTGGCCATGGTATGAATGGATGGTATATAATCAACGTGGAGCATCTATGATAGTAACTCCTTTTGCAAAAATGTTTGGAATTAATGATACTTTATACAATGTCACTGGTGTATACAATACCACTACAAAGAGGCTGAAAGTAAATACTATGGTTAATATATCAAGAGTGCAATTTCAGCCATCACCTGTTTGTGTCCAGCCCCCATTTTTCTTTCTGTTAACATTCAACTTTAGTCATGCAAATGATACATTTTGGGAAGCTTCATGTAATAGCTTTAGCAGTCAGTGTTGGCTTGCTGAATGTTGGAATGGCTCTGAGCCATTTGCCTTGATAGTAAAGATTCCCACTATGATACCTGTACCGGTTGAAGCAGATCCCAATACTTTTCCTATTGCTACACTTTATAGATATAAAATAGATTTTGGCATTACCGCAGCAATTATTACAGCTATTACTATCTCAGCTGCAGCAGCGGTTACAGCAGGATTGGCTATGTCTAATCAAGTAATGACAGCAAATGTCATTAGCAATATTACGCAATCTACATCAGAAGCTTTATCTACAGTCCATATGTTGGATGCTCGATTAATGTCTGGTTTACTGTTAGTGAACCAGAGAGTTGATTTATTACAACACCAAGTGGATACTCTTACGAGCATGGTGCAATTAAGTTGAGTTTCTTCAACACCTAATTTGTGCATAACACCTTTAAAATTCTTGAATGAGTCTTCTTTTAGCAGCAAGAATATATCCCAGTATCTTACAGGACAATGGACAGCTGAGCTGGAAGAACTTCAAGAACAACTCCGGATGCAGATTACGACTCTTAATGGCACAAGAATGAAACCCATAACTGTTGGAGATTTTACTTCTTGGCTTTCTACTGCCTTTTCCTACTTTAAAGAGTGGGTGGGGGTGTTTACATTTGCTGCAATAATGTGCTGTGGAGGAGTGTTGTTGCTATGGTTGCTCTGCAAGCTTAAAGCCCAGCAAAAACGTGACAAAGTCATCATCACGCAGGCGCTCTTAGCGATTGAGCGCGGTGGTTCCCATGATCTTTGGCTTTCTTTGTTAAGAGAAAATTAACCCCCATAAGTTGTCAGCTCCTGCACCCCAAGGGAATTGTCCCATTGCACTGGGAAGAGTGACAGAAATTGGATCTTGGTCAGCCCTTGCACCATGTGGAGCTTTGCTCATTGCACACATTAGGGTGACCAGATTTGGGTTTTTATATCCATCTTGATCTCCTGGGGCTGCTGGAGGCTCCGGGATGGATCGATGGACTTTATATCCATCTTGATCTTTTGGAGCTGCTGGAGGCTCTGGAATTGATCGATGGATTAGGCTTAAAATAAAAAAGAAAGGAGGAGATGTGGGAAGCCATAGCTCTCGCGAGATATGGGAAGCCACAGCTCTCGTGATGTGGGTAGCCGCAGCTCTCGCCGCCATTACTAGATGGCGCCGGGCAGTCAGGGCGGTGGTCCAACTAAGTGATAAACAACCACTTAGCGCATGCGCGATGCTGAGATGACGTAGTCATAACTCCACCCTGGAGTATGCAAACGAAGGTTCTGGCGAACTCACCAATCAATGCATGAGGTTTTGGCAAATGCACCAATCAGGGCACAGCACGTCCCCATAGAGCATATATAAGCAGCAGTAGTTTGGGGTTTCGGGGTCTTTTACCGCATTATGAAAAATTAAATGCTTGTGGAAGAATCCTGTTGTGGTGCGTCTTTTCTTGCTGGCGAGACCTGGCACGCGACAATCATGATTTTGAGTTTTGCCCCACATTTCCCTTCTACTCTAATCAAGCCCTTCTAATGTGATCTCTTTCATAGCAGTCGATAGTGAGAGCTAGGCACCATCTAGTTCTTCTGGTCTCCAGTGGTGGAGGGTGATCGTTGCTTGAGTCACTAGTCATTGATTCATTGTGCCCAATCAGTTCTCCTCTTCTGCTGTCCTCTGGATGGGGAGAGACCAACTGTTGCCCCTTTCCTGATTGCTCAGGAACTTTGAAAATCCCAGAGACGATGGTCCTGATCCCCCAGCCTCACAACTCATTCCCTCACAGTTTTTGCATCTGTCTCAGAGATTTTTTCCACCCCCACCCCGTTTTATGACATTGGTCCCTGTATGCTCCACCATATACCTGGATCTATTTAACAACCAAGGTCAATACATTCTATAAACTTTTCAATGGCCGAGGATTCTGAAGAAGATTGCCAGGCTTCTCTTTCACAGCTCCTCTAAGTGGGTTGGGCATGACAACTTTTCCCTTAATAGCAGAGCTCATTAACTGTTTACACCCCTAGATACTTCTTACTCTTAGAAAACTCACTGCCATCGAATCCATGCTGACTCACAGCCAACTTATAGAGCAGCGTAGAACTGCCCCTGTGAGTGTCTGAGACTCGAACTCTTTATGGGAGCAGAATGCCTTATCCTTCTCCCACAAAGCAGCTGGTAGTTTCAAACTGCTGATATAGAAATTAGCTGCCCAACTTGTAGCCACTAGGCCACAAAGGCTCTTTTTCTTCTTAGCAAAGAGAGGGAAAATAAGCAAACGGAACATTCCCCTGGTGCTTCCCGTGGATGCTGCGATGGGAGCTGGATCCTGAAGGCCCGGATTGGCTAAAGCTCCATTTACACAGGAACACATGCCTCCCTTGTTAGTATTTGCATTGGGCAAGCCATTTCCTGCGCTGACATTTTGCATCTAGTTAAATGCCAGCAACTCCAGAGAGACATAGCTTTTACCTGTGGCTCTGCCCTTCTGGACAAGCCTTTGGTGCTCGATGGGGCTACTTTCAGTCTATGATCTTACATGTCCTTTTGGATCCCTTCGTCTCTTGTTTTTGTTTTGATTAACACAAACTGGATGAACAGCTTCAGGCTTAAAATAATCGCTGCTGAATATTTCATTGGGAAATGTTGTTAAGAAGGCAGTTGGCATCCATGATCTATGTGTATGCATAGTGATTTCTTTTCAGATGGTAAAGTGACTTTGAATAATTATTGTTATTATTAGTGAATTAAAGACAAATGTGCCTCAAAATGTGAACATTAGGTGTGTGTGTGTGTGTGTGTGTGTGTGTGTGTGTGTGTGTGTGCATGTTTTAAAGAGCACATGGCTTGGTGATAGAGAGGGCGAAGCACTGGTGAGGAGCACATGAAAGTGTTCAGAGAGATGACAAAGGGTAGTGATGAAACAAAACAGATTCCAACCTCACATCCTCTGCTCCCTGCCTCAGAGGGAGGTCGCAACAAGGAGCAGAAAAGCCAAGGGCATTTCCTGCCCTCTCACAGCTGGCAAGCGCCACAGAAGGCACGGGGTTTTAATGCCGAGGCTTTGCTGCGGTGAGGCAGGGAGGGGGGCTTGCCATAGTTTCCACACGTTGACATCACAAACATACCGCAAGTGGGTGCCTTTAACACACCAAAGTCAATGTTCTCACAGCACCGGAGGCTGACAGCATCATGCCAGTGCACCAGCTTGATGGGCACGCTCTCTTTGTCCATCCCTGGGGGCTGAGGGCTGGTGGGCGGTATTCTTGTTTTGGCTTCAATGACCTCCATGGTTGGTGGTCCTTGGAGCTCTCTGCATGGCAGCTGCCTTCTTCCTTTGGAGTTGGTTTGCTTCAGTGTTGAATTGAATCCTTTTGTATCAGCCAAGTCATTGGTGTAAGGTACAGCCTCTTTAAGTCACAAAGAAAATCTCTGCCCAGGTGGGATTACATCCACAGTAAAAAATCCCACTCCTGTAGAGCTCACTCCAGCTCATCATGGCCCTCTCCAGGGGGGTTCCATGGCTGGGCATCTTTATGGAAGCACACAGCCACAGTTTTTCTCCAGAGAAACAGCTAGTGGGTTCTGAACTACTGACCTTGTTGTGAATAGCCCCCTTCTTAACGTGTGCGCCAGAAGCCCTGCTCTGCGGTTTGATGAGCAGCCCTTCTGGCCATTGCTAAGGGCTACATGGCAAAGCCATTTGGTACAAGCAACGTTGTCATCAGCAAAGAATGAGTTTAGCTGGCCTCAGTAGGATACTCAGCCGGGAAGTGATAAACTGCTTGGCTTGGGTTTTATGCAGGAGAACCATGGGAGTTGAGATGTGCAGTCTCTTGATTTGAACCCAGACACTCTATCTCCCAGCCTGAACTCTCACCATCATACTCAACTTTTGGGGGTCAAATGTTTGACTCACCTGAGAGATGTGCAGGTGAAAGCGTGCCCCAGGAACATCTCCCTCTCATCCCTGTCATCTCAGAGAGTTCTCCAGATAAGGATTGGTGGTTCATGTGAAGGGACATATTGTAGCATTTCCCTTGCACTCCTCAAAGGCAAGAAAATGACCCACAGCACCTCGAGTTGCCAGCAGTGTCAAAGGGGATGTGCTCCTTGTGACTCAAGCTGAGTCCCCAGGAGACGAGCTCTCAACTGTGGAATTAGCGCTTTTGAAAAGGGGCAAATCTTCCAGCAGTTCTCTCTTCAGAGGCCTGGCCGTACGCTCTGCAGACTTGTGGGCACGCTCACTCTGGTGAACCCAAATTCTTGGGAGAGGCTGATCTGTCCCTAGAAAACTGGCCACATGCAAAAGCATAGAGACCAATATCTGCCTCCTGCTGGAAGGATCTGGAAGGAGAAGGGTGGCTGGAGTCCTCTAGGAGGGAAGTTGAGAGCCAGGAGAGGCAGCAAAGCCACAGTTCCAGCAGGTGGTGTCCTAAGGCTAAGGGAGCTTGCCAAGGATCAAGTGAGTCCTGGAGGTGTCTGCAGCCCATCTTGCTGAGGGCCTCCATTTATTTCATATATCTATGGATAATGGGAAGGGCCCCCAAGGCCCGCTGGCTGACCTCATATGATACGCCGTGAACTATCCACCTTGGCATCCTCCAAAGTCTCTGAAAGCTGCAGCCCCTCCCACCCACTGGCAGCCTTCTTGGACAGGATCTCCTCCACACTGCTGCAACCATGGGCTCACACACAAGGACCATTGTGAGGACGGTGCAGGACCAGGTGGTGCTTCAATCTCTTGTGTGTACTTTTGCTATGAGTCAGGAGCTCACTCAATGGTATCTAACAAGTTATTGTGAGATGACATAAGAGGACTTCGTGGAGGCCCTTCCAAGAGAGGGTTGGAACATAGCATGGTAAGAGGCCTGGTCAGGAATGTGCTCATTGTGCTCATTGTTTCCATCCCCTTCTCCCGGAAGCCAATGCTCTAGGGAGGAAAGGCAGGCCCAGAGACAGGGAAGGGCTAGGGAAGAGGGAGCGATAGGAGAGCAATAGAAAAGACAGGTTACTCTCCCTCATTCCCAGTATAGCTCCTCAAACCTCAGGTAAAGCCTCTGATTCTGAGGCTGAGGCTTATAATAGGATCAGACTGAACATTTAATCCCTCAAGCTGCCTGGAAAGTGTGGGAGCTGATTAAGATGGCAAGAGATGAAGAAGGAAGGAATCTACTGGTTACAGATGTGAAAGCACCTGTTAGTGAAGCCTTCTCAGTTTCTTATTGCCTTATCAATGTCATCAGTCCACTTAATGTACTCACTTTCCAAACGCCTATTAACCAATTGTACATACCTTGAGTTCTTTCTAGGAGGCAATAATAATATTCTCATTTCCGAGTTGAGGCCACAGAAGTTTGGACAACTTCTGGTTGTTGTTGTTGCTGGCAGGTGCTCATCAAGTTGGTTCCAACTCATAGCAACCCCTGTGCATACCGGAAGGGAGCATGGCCCGTCCTGTGGCCCCTCTCTGAAGGGCACTTGCCTCAAATCTTTAAATTCAAAGCTTCTTGTTTTGTCAAATGAAATCATTTCTTCAGTCAATCTCAGAAATCTTTATGTAAAAACGTTGGAAACGCCTTTCACTCAAGGTCTAGGGAGGCTGAGTAAGGTGGGAGGGGCTCCAGGACAGATGGTGGGAATCACTCCTGCAGGTGGGTGGTAGGTTGGCGAGGCCAGTCTCACTTGCCTCCCTGGTGACTGACTTCAACCAGCAATGTACAGCTGGACACATGGCATGAAGTGACCTCTGGTTTTCGTGGCGGTGGATGCCAGTAGACCGTCAGGTATGGGAGACCCATGAGAAAATAGGTTACTTTTCTCTTTCTCTCCAAGTTTCTCTGTGATCTCTTTATGCTGCCTGAGCCCGCATGCATACTGACAAAGGCAGACATGTGCACACACATGGCAAAGTAAATAGAGACGCCCACATTCACAGATGTATTCATCCACGTGCAAATAGGCACATATGTGCACATGCATGCCAAAGCAGACACAGACATCCATGAATGCACATGTATTCGTGAAAGTTGATTTTCATGGGGAAAAAGATCAGATCTATCACTGTCAAGTCCACTCCAACTCAAAGCAACTGTAGAACACAGAGGAGAACTGCCCCATTGGGTTTCCAAAGCTGTCATCTTGTCAGACACAGTCAGCCACCACTTTCTCCTGCAGAGCAGCTGGGGTTTTCCAACTGCCGACCTTTCACTTAGCAGCCGAGCACTTGCTGATTTTCATAGGAGTCTGGAAATCAGTTTCATTGCCTGCTAGTCACACCTCCTCTGTGAGTTAGCACAGCCTGGTAAGCTTGGAAGGAGAAAAATCTTCCTTCCCGAGGTAGTTGAGTGGTTTTCCCCTGAGGAAATGGTTCAGAAAAATATTTCCTTCAAGAAATCAGAACACTCTTGAAGAGAAATTTCCTGCCAAAACATTTGTTTGCATGACACTGAGACAAGTGAAGCAGCCCCCTGACTTCCCCCTTGGGTCCTCTTTCTCATCATGACTGCTCTGCTCAGCTACAAGGCTCCAGGTCCTGGGAGCAAGGGTGCCCTTCTATTTGGAACCTCACAGGGCTACACTGTGAGTCAGGGAAAGACCTGGAAACTTGAGCATCCTGAAACGAGGCCTGCATAGCAATATCATCTGTCATCAGGCTCATCATTTCTCTCATTTTTTGTAAGATCATTGAGCCCTTGGAGCCCTGAGAAGTTCTCTCAGAGGAAGCCACCCTCCTCCCATGAATCCAAGAGGGACTGCTTAAAGATTGTTGTCTTCTACTTACAGGAATACCAGCAACCAATTGCCATTGAGTCAACTCGGACTCATGGAGAGCCCAAGTGTGTTAGAGAAGTCCGGTCCCTAGAATTTTCCATGGCTGGGGTGGGTTTTTTTCCAGAGGCATATCACCAGGCCCTTCTTGGAAGGCACCTCTGGGTGAACTCAAACCTTTAACCCGTAGTTCGCAGCCTAGCTCATGAACAATACCATCCAAGGACGGTACAGTTACTTGCTAATGGTCACCTGCAGTAGATGAACCGAGGTCAAGTAACTGCCTGAGAAACATCAACCAGAGGAAAGCAGAGTGAACCCCAGCGTTCTTGGGAAGAGGGCCAGAGAGAGAAAAAGGAGAAAACAGCTTTCTCGGGACATCAGAAAGGAAAGGACTCCACTTTGTGGATGCCATAGAACAATCCCAAGCCAAGCATGGGTGAGAAACAGACCCCACCCAAACCCAGCGGGCTGGATTCTGTCGCCAAGTGTTGAACACCAGACATGGATATGACAGAGCCGCTAGTCGTCCGTGGAAAGAAACTGTTTGCCCATTGTCTGGTAGTTTTGTAGCATTTGAACAACCAGGCCTCTGCTGCCTCTTCTGGCCTGAAATATAATTGCAGCCATAACCGCCCAGCGTTTCAATGGGTAGAACTCCCTGGGGAGGGCTTACTACCCAAATCATTTGGGAGATCCTTTTAGGATTGTCCAGGAGATCTTTCTTTGGCTGTGTCTATAATATGAACGATGGTGTCTTTGTTTTAAAAAAAGAAAGTTTTTATTGTAAGGTGGGTTAAGGTTTACAGAGAAAATCAGCTTTGCACGTAACAATTTATACACGTTTTGTTATGTGACATTGATGACAATCTCCTGCAATGTAATATCACTCATGCCATTGAAACTCTGCTTCCTGTTTTCATTCACCCTTCTGCCCTAACCTTGCCTGCCTTTTGAATTTGGCCTTGGGCAAATACTGCCTATTTGCTTTTGAATGGTTGATGGTTCTGAGGAATGTGTGCTCCTCAGTGCTATGATTCATTTTGGTGTAGTTGTTCTTATCAAGTGCCATTGAGCCAGTTGCAACCCACATTGACCCTATGCCAAACAGACAGAAACACTACCTAGCCCTGAATAATTCTCCTAATTGTTCCCAAGCTTGAGCCCCTTGTTTCAGTCACTGTCAATCCATCTCCTTAAGGGGCTTCCTCTCTTTCACTGTCCCTCTACTTCACCTGGCATGATGTCCTTCTCCAGGGACTAGTCTCTCTTAATAACATGACCAAAGTATGTGAGAGGAAGTCTCACCATCCTTGCCTTTAAGGAGCCCTCTGACCATACTTCTTCTAAGACAGATCTGTTTGTTCCCTTGCCAGTCCATGTTACTTTCAATATTCTTCACCAGCACCACAATTCAGACATATCAATTCTTCTTCAGCCTTCCTTATTCAATGTCTGATTTTCACATACTTATGAGGCAATTTAAATTACTATGGCTTGGGTAAGGTGCACCTTAGTCCTCAAAGTAACATCCTTGCTTTTTAGCACTCTACAGACGTATTGTGCACCAAATGTATCCATATGGAATGCGTCATTTGATCTCATGATTGCAGCTTCCAAGAGCATTGATTATAGACCTCATCAAGACAAAAAATCCGTGCCAACTTCAACAAATAACACCAAGTAAAAAAAACAACAAACTTCTCCATTTATCATGGTACCTATTGATCAAGTTGTGAGGATGTGTGTCTTCTTGACATTGAGTTGTAATCCATACTGAGGGCTGCAATCTTTTCTCATAAGGTTCACTTTATAAACCTGTTATTTTTCAGGGGGTTGAATTCAGTTCCAGACCTGAAGGGTGATGAAGGACCATAGTAGTGGGGATCTCACTAGTCTATCTAACCAATAAACCTCATCTTTTATCATTATTATTATTATTACTATTGGTAGTAGTAGTATGACTTTCAGTTTTCTTACACATTACTCCCCACTCTATCTAGGATCATGTACCATGATCCCTTTCAGAGCAGCTGTTTGTGATAGGCAGGCACCATTTAGTTCTTCTGACCTTAGCATCATAGAGGCTGAGGTACGCATAGTCCATTACTGATTTGGACTAATTGTTGCCAGGCATCTTGAGCTTCTTCAATGTTATTCGCTCCAGACAGGGTGCAATAGTTTATTGTGCCAGCCTGGCCGTAAAACACAAGTAGGATTAATCAAAGGACAGAGGGATAAATGGCTTCGTGAGCCTCGCCTTGCTTGTTCTGTGCCTCAATTTAAAGGGGTACACTACCTGTGGGATGCCTAGCTTGTGGACTCTGTCGCTGTAAGTTGAGGTCCATTTAATCCCACAGGATTGGAATGTTCGTATCTGGAGCTGGGGACCGACAGTTGGTGACAGTTGGTGACTTGCCTTGCTGTTTGCTGCCAGGGTATATATAGCCCAGCTCTCTCTACAGAAAGGGACTGGCAACTGGCGGCTCTCAAGCCTTAAAGGACTGCTAGTGTCTCACTGTTTTATAATTTAACTGTTAGTTTCTTGTGTTATCTATCTGTATATAATTTAGTGGTTCATTTCTTGTGTTGCATATCTAGCTTTATAAATATATTTATATATAATTACTAGCAATATGGTTTTGTCTCTCTAGAGAACCCTGTCCAACACATAGGGTGAACCAAGAACCGACTTTTAGTTTGCTACTCACTAGCTTTTGAAGATCCCAGTCACTTCCCTGATGGATACAGAACATTGTCTTTGTGAGCTAGTTTGTACCAATTGATCTTGAGGTCTCTCAGAGCTATGTTCCTGATCCCCGATATTTAGGACACGCTCCCTCAAGGGGTTTTGTTCTAGCTAAGACATTTCCTAACTATGCCTCCTGGATGCACTATTATATTCATGGTCATATTTGTAGTATATGCTAATATGTATATAGAACTATTCTCTGGCAAACCTATATTTATTCATGGGGCTATTCCCATTCCCCTTCCCACAACTGCTCAGATTTTGTGGTTTTTCTATCTATCTATTTATCTCTCTAGCTATCCTTGTATGTTATTGTTATTATTGGAGTATTTATCTCTGTTGCCTTTAATGCTTGTAGTCTACTGAGAAAGGATAGTGTTTTGATGTTCCAAATGTTTCCCCATTTTCTGGGTTACATGACACAAACCAATAGAAGAAGAGAAAAGAAAAAAATTTAACCCAAGTAATAACACCAACAATAAAACCAATTTAGTCTTTTGGTTAAGAATTAGTCAGACTTTCCCACTCCTAGGCTAACCCGTGAAAGAAAATGAATGAGATAAAAGACCATAGGGAGGAAGAAAGGAGAGTGGGAGGCAAGGGAATAAAGAAAGAAGGTGGCAGGGTTGTGTGAACAATTAATGTGGACCTTCTTTGATGTGTATTAAAAATAATATTGACTGGTTTTTTCAATACTCACCAAAAATTATTTATATCAATCAAGAAAACCTCACTACCCTGGAATCAATTCTGACATATAGCAACCCTTTGGACAGAGTATAGAACTGCTCCTGTGGGTTTCCAAGGCTGTAAATCTTTACAGGAGTAGAAAATCTCATCTTTCTCTTGTGGAGTGGGGGTGGGGGGAGTTTCGAACTTCTGATGTTGCAGTTAGAAGTCCAACTCATAATCTACCTCACCAACAGGGCTCCTCCTTTCATCATTAATCTAGACTGTTTGACCTTCTTGGCTTACTGGGTTTGGTTTTCTCGCTTTGGAAGACATGGTACCAAAATACACACCATTTCCTAGCCCCCCAAAAAATCAAAAGTAAGCAAAACAAAACAGGAAAAACTAGCAACCCAATCCAAACCAACTAACCTATTTAGCCATATAGATAAAGGATACTTGTAGCCAACCTCTGTGTTGGGGCAATAGGGATGGATGGGGACTGTGGTTAACAGGCACGTGTCAGCTCATCCACAGGGGACATTCAAATTCTAGCTCCAGACTGTTGTTGCCTTGGGGAAATGCAAGGATTTTAAGGCCTGATTTTCTGTTTGTAACTGAGATGCTGAGAATATAAAATTCGATGTGAAATCGTCAACTTTTCAAATATTGGATCACATTAGTTAAAACCACTTTTCAGGCTGCTCATCATCATACTAGCACATCATTAGGCTAAAATCATATCAAGGACGTCTGGTTTGTCCCCTGTGCCCTTTAAGGACAACTGAAACATAAGGACGGGAATGGGACATTCATTCTTCCTCTAGACCCTCACCATTTGCCTCCATCGGCTGGCGTTCATAGAAGAGGCAGACGGTTTTGTTCAACTTCAGCATAATCAGAGTCCTGAGAGTTAAACACAATACATATATAATTTCATACTAATCGTTTTAATATTAGCCCAAACAAAACCAACAAAAACCCAACCCATTGCTGTTATGTTGGTTCTGGTTCCCGAGGACCCCCTGGGTGCCAGGGAGAAACTACACATCACAGGATTCTCAAGCCTGTGGGCTTCTAGAAGCAGGCCATTAGTTATTTCTTCTGAGGGGTGCAGCTGCCCACCTCTTGATACGTTGAGTCCTTAACCATTTGTGCCACCCAGGGTCTCCCAGTCTTCGTATGTGACCCCCAAATTCCTTGACAGGCTACCTATAGGAAGGTAGAGTCTATGCACTTTCCCCTTAAATTGGGATGTTTCATGACCTCTGTGACCAATAGATTATGGAGAAGATGACATTGTGACATCTAGTTTGGGCAACCCCCTTCCCTCCCACAAAGTGCTTCACAGCTTCTGAAAAATCCCTTCAAAGACTTCTTCTTGAGTGCTCACCCTTAGAATGTCCAGCCTCCACGTGCTACCTCTCAGGACACTTCTCAGAACCCGGACACTATGCTGAAAGAAGCCTGAGCTGCCTGGAAAGGCCACGTGGAGACACTCCAACCAACAACCCAGCTAAGCACCCAGCTAACGGCCAGCTTCAGCTGCCAGCCCTCTGAGTGCCCCAGCTCCCATGAGACTGCCAACTCATGGGAGACTCCAAGCACGACCCAGTGGCCTCCCAGCAACCACACGATGATGGTCCTTGTTTGAAGCCACTGCGTTTGGGGAGGGGGTGTTTCTTGCCCAGCCACAGGGATGAGAACCTGTATCTCAACATCATGCAGGTGGGTGAGGGGGCCGTCTCTCGAGCAAGGCAGCTTCCCTTCTTGTCAAGTCCTGGGGATTTTTGTTGTTCTTGCCACTGCTGCCCCAATTCCCCAGGAGCTAGAGGAAGGCAGGCAGCAGGCCTCAGGTGGCCAGGAGGCAGGAGCCTTTGTGGGATGCAGTTACAATGGGAGACATAACCTTAAAGGCAGGAGCCTGACTTTACCTTTGCCTCCTGGAGATTTGGGATGCAGAACACCTGTCAAATCCCATCTTCTGTCCAATCCTGATCATATGTCTGTCTTATGTTTGCACACAGGACACAGACTTGTGAACACCCAAAGAACAGGGTCTGGCGCCAAGAAACCAGCACCACAAGGAACTGATGTTTCTCCAGCAATGGGGAGGGGTGGGATGAGAGGAAGAAAGGAGTACAAATCACTGGATCAAAACAAGGTGGGGAAAGGAAGGAGCAAAGGAGAGAGTGAAGGAGGGAAACTGGGAGGCTGAAGGGAAAAGGCAGGGAAGGAAAGGAGAAAGGTGGCGGTGGGGAGAGAGGAGCGAAGAAGAAATGGAGGAGTTTGGGAGGGAAGATGGAACGTGAAGGCAGGCAGGAAGACGTGAGCAAAGGGAGGGAAGGAAGAAAAGAGAAAGAGAAGGTCAAGAAGAAAGGAAGGTAGGGAAGAAAGGAAGAAAACGAGAAACCTAATGTCAATGGCACCCTCTATGTTTTTATTTCCTGTTTTTCTGAGGTAGCCTCTTCAGCAGAAGCAAATGGGCTGAATCGCCTCAAACTCTACCTAGGTAGAAAGCACGGGTTTCATTTCGCCAGGGCCTGTGAAAATGTTTGAACTGAGCAGCATTAACACGGAGACAGCGATTACCCCACGTGGCTGTTGCGCTCTGATGATACCAAGGCAACGGGAATGGGGGCTCATTATTTCACCAGGTGACAAAAAAAATTGTATTTTGACGTTTCACCCTGAATGTGGGGAAGGGTGGCGTGGGGGAGGAAGCAGGGGCCCTTTGTGGAGTCTCCTCTTGCCATTGTGATGTCCCTTGGCCTGGCAACAACCTGAGGTCCTGCACGCTGCCAGTGAGGGGCTTGGCTGCAGGCCCTAGCCCAGCATTTCTTATCAGATTTACTGTGACAAGTGATGGGAGAAAAGCAAGATGCTGTTAACAGCGCATCCGTTCAGACCCTGCTATTTAGAAATTTGGATTTATATTTTGTCAGAGAGAAGTAGCACTGATGTTAATCTTTGCACTACCCTTGGAAAAAATCATTCATAATCTTATAACAATAATCCATAGCATTTGTGGAGCTCTGAGAACCAAGGGATGGTCAGAAGCATTTTTAGACAGATGTCTCATTTCATCTTCAAAGCAACCCAGTGAGGAATAAGAAAAGTTGGCTTATGACTTCCCTTTTGGAAAGTGAGTCTTTGGAAGCACAGAGAGGTCCAGGTTTGCCCAAGGTCACATAGTCAATAAGTTAGAGAGCCTGGATTTGAACCTGAGCTGTCTGCTGCCAGAGGTACTTTTTTTGCACGTGTTTATTAAGGCAACTTGCAGCTCTGGCAAGGATTCAGATAGAATTGAGGATCATTTTTTTTTAACAATTTATTAGGGGCTCATACAACTCTTATCACAGTTCATACATATACATACATCAATTTTGTAAAGCACATCTGTACAGTCTTTGCCCTAATAATTTTTTTCTCCTCTTTTCCTTTTTTACATTTTATTAGGGACTCATACAACTCTTATCACAATCCATACATATTCATACATCAATTGTATAAAGCACATCCATACATTCCCTACCCCAATCATTCTCAAAGCATTTGCTCTCCACTTAAGCCCTTTGCATCAGGTCCTCTTTTTTTCCCCTCCCTCCCCTTCCCCCCCTCCCTCATGTGCCCTTGGTAATTTATACATCGTTATTTTGTCATATCTTGCCCTATCCGGAGTCTCCCTTCCCCGGTTCTCTGCTGTCCCTCTCCCAGGGAAGAGGTCACATGTGGATCCTGTAATCAGTTTCCCCTTTCCAACCCACTCACCCTCCACTCTCCCAGCATCGCCCCTCACACCCTTGGTCCTGAAGGTATCATCCACCAAGGATTCCCTGTACCTCCAGCCCTCATTTGTATCAGTGTACAGACTCTGCCCTATCCAGCCCTAACAGTGTTTCTCTCTATCCTTGTGGAGCCCTGGTGATGGGCTGGGCTGCTAAGTAGTAGGTTAAAGGGGCTTTCCCCTCCTGTGAAAAGTTACACTCTCGGGAAACTCACGGGTGCCAGTCCTACCCTGTCCTCCAGGGTTGCTCTGAATCAAGGTCAACTCAATGGCAGTGAGTTTGGCTTTTTAATGTCTCTCCCTGTTGTTGTTGTTGTTGTTGTTAGTTTGCCATCCAGTTGGTTCTGGTCCATGGCAAACCTATTCACAGCAGAATGTAACAATAACAGCTCCTCCTCCATCCACCCAAGTGTTCCTATGCTCAGTCCTCTTGTTGTCGTCACTGTGTCAATCCAGCTCTTCAAGGGCCTTCAACCTTTTTTCACAGCCCTTCCATTTTTCTAAGCATGATGCCTCTCCAGGGACTGGTCTCCACTGACAACATGTCCAAAGTCTCACCATCCTTACTTCTAATGGGAATTCTGGCCGTACTTCCAAGACAGATTTTGTTTGTTCTTTTGGCAGTCCATGGTACTGTCAATATTCTTTGCCAGTACCATGGTTCAAATTCATACAGTTTACCTGGGTCTTCTTCACTCAATGGCAAGCTTTTCACATGCAGATGAGGCAAATGAAAATACTATGGTTTGGATCAGGTGTACTTCCTGCTTAAAGTAACATCCTAACTTTTCAACATTCTAAAGAGCTCTTATGCAGCAGATCTACCCAGTGCAATGTATCTTTTCATCTCTTGACTGCTGCTTCCAGGAGCATTGCTTGTGGATCCAGACAAGACAAAATCCTTGACAACTTCAGGTTTTTCTCGATTTATCATCATGTTACCTATTGGTTCAGTTGTGAGGATTTTGGTTTTCTTTGTGTTGAGTTGTATCCCACATTGAAGGCTGCAATCCTTGATCTTCACCAGCAAGTGCTTCAAGTCCCCCATCCTTGTCAGCAAGCCAAACTGTGTCGTCTGCATATAGCAGGTAGTTAATAATATTTCCTCCAAATCTGATTCTGTGTTCTTCTTCATATAATTTGGCTTCTCTGATTATTTGCTCACCATACAATTGAAAAAGTATAATAAGTGGGTGCAACCAGGATGCACACCTTTCTTGGTTCTTAAACCATGCAATCTACCCTTGTTCTATAAGTGTTCTGGAATTCTCTTCTCAAAACTATCCATGTTTTCTTATGATCCACACAGTCAGATAGCTTGGGTGTTAATAAAACATAAGTAACCATCTTTAGGGTATTCACTGCTTTCAGGCAAGATCCATCTGATATCTGATATCCTTTGTTCCACATCCTCTTCTGAATCTGGCTTAAATCTCTAGGAAACCAAACTCACTGCCTTGTAGTTGATGACAACTCATCCTGACCCTATAGTATAGGGTAGAACTAACTGCCCCTGTGAGTTTCTGAGACTGTAACTCATTATGGGAGTAGAAAACCTTGCCTTTCTCCCACGGAGTGACTGGTGGTTTTGAACTGCTGACCTTGGGGTTTGCAATCCAACCTGTAACCACTGTGCCACGATGGCTCTTGAATGCTGAATATGGTAACTTTCTGTCAATGAATCAATGCAACTGTTGTTGTATTAGCTTCAGTACAATTTGACTCACATGTGATGCCAATGATAGTGTTACATAATTTGACCATTCTGTTGGTCTCCCTTCTTTGGTATGTATACACATATGGATCTTTTCCAGTCCGTTAGCCAAGTAGCTGTATTCCAAATTTCCTGACATAGATGAGTGAGTGCTGCCAGTGCTTTATCAGCTTGTGGAAACATTTCAATAGATATTCCAGCAATTCCTGGCATCTTGTTTTGGGCTAGTGCTTTCCATGCATCTTGAATTTCTTCTTTCCTGACCATTGGTTCTTGCTCATATGTTACCTCCTGAAATGGTTGAATGTTGGTCTATTCTTTTTGATACAGTGACTCCATATTGTTTCCATCTTCCTCAGATGTTTCCTTCATCATTCAATATTTTGCCCATAGAATTTTTTAATATTGCACCTCAAGACTTGACATTTTTCTTCAGTTCTTTCAGTTTAAGATATGCTGAATATGTTCTGTTTTGGTTTTCTAACTCTAGGCTTTTGCACATTTTGTGATAATATTTTACTTTGTATTCTCGAGTTGTCCTTTGAAATTTTCTATTTAGCTCTTTACTTCATCATTTCTTCCTTTTGCTTTAGCTACTCTCTGATTAAGAGTAAGTTTCAGAGTCTCTTTGGACATGCACTTGTATCTTTTCTTTATTTCCTTTTTTTTATAATGACACTGTGCTTTATTCAGAGATGTTCTCAAAATTTGGTTGGTTATTATCAAGGTTGTATATTGACTCTCGTGTACTTGTTTGCATTTTCTTGAACTTCAACTTGAGCTCACATATGAACAATTGCTGATCTGTTCCACAATCAGTCCCTGGACTGGTTTCAGTTGCTGATATTGAGCTTCTTTTATTGTCTCTTCCCACAGGTGTAGTCAATTTGATTTCCGTGTATTCCATCTGGAGAAGTCCACATTTATGGTCACCTTTTTTGTTGTTGATCAAATGTTTGAAGAAATCATTAATCATGCAAAATTCTAACATCCAATCAAGATAAATTGGTAATTATTGGTGATTGGAGTGCAAATGTTGGAACCAAAGAGGAAAGAACAGAAGTTGGAAAATATAGTATATGCTATCAGCAATTTATTGGTCTTGCAAACTCTGTCATGCGATCTCCAGCTTGGTTTCTATCACCAAGACCATATTTTTCAACTACTGATCCTTCCTCTTTGTTTTCAACTTTTGCATTCCAATAGCATTTTGATAGCAAGTCTGACAAATTTGGGACTGAATATGGTGGTAGAATTATTCAATTTCTGCATCACCAGCTTTGGGTGGTTGGTGCATAAATTTGAACAATAGTTGTATTGATTGGTTCTCCTTGAAGGGGCATAGATAGCATCCTATCAAAGATAGCATTGTACATTAAAATAGATCTTAAAATGTCCTTTTGATGATGAATGCAATGTTGTTTCTCTTGATTGTGTCATTTCCAGCAGAGTAAACCGTAAGATTTTCTGTTTCAAAATGGTCAATATCAGTCCATTTCAGCTAACTAATGCTTACAATATCAATCTTTATGTATTCCATTTCATTTTTAATGACTTCCAATGTCCCTAGATTCATATTTCATACATCCCAAGTTTCAATTATTAATGACGATTTGAACTGTTTCTCCTCATTTTGAGTTGTGCCCCATCAGCAAATGAAGGTCCTGATGGCTATACTCGATTTGCATCATTATGGTCGACTTGCCTATGAAAAGTCAGCTCTTCCTCTTCCTCAGCCGTATTTTGAGTACTTTCCAAGTTGAAGAGCTCATCTTCTGGCACACGTTCTGACAATGTTCTTCTGTTGTTCATGGGGGGTCTAGTAACTGACAGTGTTGCTGCTATCCATAGGGTTTTCAATGGCTCATTCTTCCCGTGCAGGCAGCCAATTCCTTCTTCATTGTCTGTTCTTTGTCTGGAAGCTCTTTGGGTGACCCTGCTGGTATATGAAATGCCAATCACATAGCTCCCAGTATCTCACAAAACAAAAGTCACCACAGTACCACAAAATGCCAGACAAGTGATGGACCTCTATTCTTAGTGAGGCGTGGCCTGGTGGGAGGAGTGTGCCCTTAGGTGGTTCTGATCCACTTACTGGAACAAATACTGTTAGTTCTTATTTCATAAATGTGAAATGCATAAAAGAGACCCCCCCAAAATATCCTCCAATTCAGACTTTCTGCCTTTTAAAAGAGGATAACCCACTCTGATTCAAAGTCATTGAGGTGTTTTGTTTTCCCCTCCCTCTGAGGCTACAGAGGCTAGACTAATCACAGCTGAGGTGGAGCGACTGAAATGACTTAAAGCACCAGCTAGACTGGCTGTCAGAAACAGCTACAGTCAACAGCTACAGACTGACAGAGCTGCTCAGCCAAGAGCTGAGGGTTCTCAACTCCCACTTCTACTGATGGGCACAGCCAGTGGCCTCTGGGAGTTGACTGGAACCCAGCAGCCAGCTGTGAGGAGCAAGCTAATTCATCTCAGCCTGGCCCAGGTCATCAAGTCACTGAAGGAGTATCGGGAAAGAGGGAAGAAATTTGGGGTCCCACATTTGGCCACAGACAAAAGTTGTTCTGTGTTTAGACAGTAGTTCTGGGCCTGAGTTTGGGGCAGGTGTGATGGAGGAAAGTCGGCTCCCTCCCTGCATCTGGGAACAGATGGTGGGGCTGCCCTGGAAACAGCAGGTCAGTCAGCTGGAGCAAAAAAGGCTTGGCCTCTAAAGCCCTGGCAGGGCAGACTGAAGCTACCTGGACTGTTTTTTCTTAACCCAATAGCTCCTGCTACCCTCACCACCCCCAACTAGGTAAAAGGGAAGAAAGATGCATTTTCTTTACAGAGGCAACTTTCTAGAAAGGAGACCAGCCCACCAGCTGTGAAAGGTCCCCTTAAACCATTTTACTTTGAGCAGGAGGAAGAAATGTTGAGATTCCCAGAGCCACGTGGAATTGTGGATCCTCTAGTTTAGGTTCCAGTGATGCCAGATCGATTTTTCTAGAGAAAGTCAAAATTCCTGTTTTCTTAAAAACCTCCTGATTTTTTCAAAGGCGATTCAATAACATTGGATAGAAGCCAAGTAGGCCAAAGAGCCCTGATGGCACAGTGGGTTATGTGTTGGGCAGCTAACTAGAAGGTCAGTAGTTTGAAACCACCAGTCACACTGGGGGAGCGGGGGTTGGGGGATAGGGTGGGGGGCTGTGCAGAGATGAGACCTTCTAGTCCATATAGAATTTCAGCCTCGGAAACCCACAGGGGCAGTTCCGCTCGGTCTTACAGGGTCACTGTGAGTTGGAATCTTCTAGATGGCAGTGAATAAGCAGGCCAACCAGAGTCCACACAGGTCCTCATTTGGCCATGGGAGTCCCCAGTCTGTGACCCTCACAGAATCGACCTTTGTGTATCGATGTTAAAAGTGAGATCCAGAGAGCGGAGTGCCTGTCCCCTTGAGGAGCACCGAGTTGACTTTCCAGTCTCCAATCTGGATTTCTACCCCTGAGCTCTAAATATGCATTAATCACATTCATTTTTACCAGTTAGTACAGGAATCACCAAAGACAGCAATCAAAGGAAATCATAAAAAGTTTAACTTCCTGTATTTTTTCCATAAAACAACCCAGCAAACTGAATGGCCAGATCTAACCTCTGGCTAGCCAAAAAAGTACTACCATGAGCAGACGTCAAACAAGCATCCACTCTCCATCTTTGTGATTTGTTTCTCTAGTACACCACTCCAGGTAGCATAATGTGTTAGTCCAGGTAGACCAGAGAAACAAATTCACAGACACTCATGTGTATAAGAAAGAGCTTTGTATAAAAGAGCAATTGTATATTGAGAAACATCCCAGCCCAGTCCAGATCAAGTCCGTAAGTCCAATATTATCCCCTATGTCCAATACTGGTCAATAAATTCCTCTTTAGACTCATGTAGCCATGCAATAATGCCAAATGCAAGAATATCACAGACCAGTGGGTGGAAAGTCATGTAGATCCAGTAGCGGTGAAGGATCTTGGTGCTGGCAGGGGTCACTATGTGGCTCCTCCAGCTCCAGGGCTCTGGCTCTCTCAGTGTGTCTCCATGTGGTTTGTCAACAGGATTGTGTAGAAAAGAGACAGTGTGTTCCACCACAAGATAGCAATACAGGAATACCCAAAATCCTCTGGAGAAAGCCAGGCCCCACAGAGGCCTCATTCGCTGTGACCCTATTGACAGGCTAGACTTTACCCTTTCTCAAGTTATTAGATTATGTAACTGCCTACAGTGGGTTTTCCAACAATTCCTGGAGCCTTGTTTTTGACTAATGCTTTCAGTGCAACTTGGACTTCTTCTTTCAGTACCTTTGGTTCTTATATGATACCTCTTAACATGATGCAATATTGACTAGTTCTTTTTAGTATAGCGACTCCATATATTCCTTTAATCTTTAAAATTTTTTCAGTTTTATTGACATATAATTCAGATGTCATATAATACAATAGTTTAAACTTGTTAAAAAGAGGTGTGTAATGATCTGATCACTGAAGACAAATGGCTATCAAAAGATATAGGGTCTTAGAGACTTCAAAGTAAATAAGCAGCTGTCTAGCTCAGAAACAAGAAAACCCACATGGAAGAAGCACACCAGCCTGTGTGATCATGAGGTGCCAAAGGGATCAGTTATCAGGCATCAAAGAACAAAAAAAGTCATATAATTGTGTGCTCACCTTCCCGATATGATTGCTGAAGACAAATGGGCGCATAAACAAATGTGGTGAAACAAATCCTGGCTGTCAAAAGAGATAGCGTCTGGGCTCTTAAAGACTTGAAGGTAAACAAGCAGCCATCTAGCTCAGAAGCAACAAAGGCAACATGGAAGAAGCACACCAGCCTGTGTGATCATGATGTTTCAAAGGGATCAGGTATCAGGCATCAAAGAACAAAAAATTTATATCATTGTGAATGAGGGCAGTGAAGATTGGGAACCCAAGAACCATGTGTAGGCAAGTGGTCATCCCCTTTCAGAAGGGTTGTCGGGAGATGATCCAGTCGGTGCAGTGTAGCAATGATGAAACATACAACTTTCCTCTAATTCCTAAATGCTTCCTCTCCCAACCCCCTCCTGTATCATGATCCCAATTCTGCCGCACAAATCTGGCTAGACCAGAGGATGTACACTGGTACAGATAGGAACTTGAAACACAGGGAATCCAGGTCAGACGCTCTCTTTAGGACCAGTGCTAAGAATGGCTATACCGTGAGGGTGGAGGGAAAGTGGGGTATTAAGGGGGGACCGATTACAAGGACCTACATAACCTCCACCCTGGAGGAAGGACAACAGAAAAGTGGGTGAAGGGAGATGTCGGACAGTGTAAGATATGACAAAATAATAATTTATAAATTATCAAGGGTTCATGAGGGAGGGGGTAGCGGGGAGGGTTGGAGAAAATGAGGAGTTGATACCAAGGGCTCAAGTAGAAAGCAAAGGTTTTGAGAATAATGATGGCAACAAATGTAGAAATGTGCTCGACACAATGTATGTATGGGTTGTGATAAGAGATGTGCAAGCTCCTGATAAAATGATACAAACAAATACATAAACAAATAGAAAATAACTAGAGCAAAGCTGTATGTTTCATTGTTGCTCCACTGCACCCTGAACACCTCTTCTCTTCCCACAACCGTTCTGTAAGGGGATGTCCACTTTCCTTCAGATGGGTTTTGGCCTCGTCCCTACTCCATACCCTTCCTCATTCACAATGATGTGATTTTTTTTGTTCTTTAATGCCTGATCCCTTCAACACCTCGTGATCACACATGCTGGTGTGCTTCTCCCACGTGGGCTTTGCTGTTTCTGAGCTAGATCGCGGATTGTTTCTTCAGTGTACTGTAATGGTACTATTTGTACTTAATTGGTGATTATATGTTGTTAGGTGCTAAGCACCTGTCTCCTTATGGGTGTGACACAGAACGGGAATGACTATAATTCTCTGTTCACTGCGGAGTGCAGTTGAGAACAGATTTAGAAGATGTTGGCCACTATCATTAGTCAAAAAGTGGCCCCCACCTGTAGGTAGAACTCCTATGGTAAATGGGTGGGGGGAGGGGGAGGGCTGGGCACCTGGGCTGCCAGCTATTGATATGGGGCAGTTGTCAGCTCATTGTTCTGATCAAACCCTGTTCACAAAACTTCATAATGTTCAACAGCAATGGGTACAAGAAGAAAATCTTCCAATGTTGATTATAGTGATGATTTCACATTAAACACAAATTTCATAATGGATGTGCTGTAATGTCAGTTGAGAATTTACTAGTCTCGTGTCTTCATATTTAGATTTTATTCAGCTTCTTGTAGTCAGCATTCAAATAATCTCTCTATCCTCTCCTCTAAAACTGAGGGTCCCTGGATTTTCATTCGTGTTTTATTTGGTCTTTCACATATTTCTTGTACAGGATCTTGGTAGTGTGTCTGTTTGGGCCAGGTCCGGACCAGGCAGCCCCTTGCACCAGCCTCTCAAGAAGACAAATGACCTGCTGAACTTCAAAGCAGCTGCCTCCAGCATGTCACAAAGCTTACCCCCGGGCAGAACACAGACTCCCCCCCAGCGTGCCAGGAAGCAAGTTTGCTGAGAACAAGATGATTTATGGACAGGTCATCTCCTGCTCCGAAACTTGCAGCCGCAATACAAAGAACCTCCCTTCCCCTTACCGGCCCATATGCCTTTAAGCTCATATAATATGTATATATCCTGCCACCCTAGCACCATGCGCGACTTCCTTAACCTATTCTTGTTGGGTTGCGGAATCCATCTGGGAGTTCTTTTCCCTCAATAAAATCTTTCTCTTTCACTCATTTTTGTCTGAACCCTGCCTCTGTTCTGTGACTCTGTCTCAATCTCTCGGTGTCTATTTAATCTTGGCAGAAGTCCTTCTTGATTATCTTTTAGTTCTATTTCCACATGACTTTTTGGAAAAGCTTTACTCACTTACTTAACATTTCATCATTTCATAATTTAAAATATAGTAGAGATGACCAAAACTACAGCCCCAACAAACACTTATGGGGTTGCTGAGTTGAAAATCTTAAACAGCACCCAACATGCACAGCAACAACAATCTAATACTAAGTTTTTATTTAATTAAAGAACACTTCATCATTGTACCTGTTTACAGAATTAGTTTCGCATTCAACAATTCTTAATTTGTTTCTTTTGTGACATTAGTTGTAATCCCTTAAACATCCTTTTTGGGTTCCCATTTCACCCTCTTCCTGCCTTCTGAACTTGGCTTTTAGCAACATTTCTTCTCATATGATTGTCAGTATACTTTGTTCTCATGAGTCCTCACAAGTGTTACTATTTTACAGGTCTGTCCAGTATGGCATAAAAATGATCTCTGGGAATAGGTTCATTTTCAGGTTTGACGGATGTTTAAGGGTTATAGTCTTAGGGGGAGAGGGGATTCTCTACCTGTCTTTATCAGACCAGTGAAGCTGGTCTTTTCTCTCCTACTCTGTTCAGGATCTTCGATTTTTACTAGAGTGGTAGCCAGGAACCTTCCAGTTCTCCTCGTCTTAAGGTTAGAGAGGTTGTGGGATACAGAAAGGTTTTCCCCAGGTTGTCACAACCTTATTATGACACATGGTAAATGACTGTACACTTGGAGGTCAGCTGCTTAGAGGGTATCTTGTCACAGGTGTATCCCCAGTGTTTCCCCCTTCCTATTGTGTGTGTATTCCTAGCTCGTCCCCTTCCTGTCACGCATAAACCTATTGTACAGCCCCTTCCTGTCACGCATATGGTTACCTGTCACTAGGGGGCTTGAATGTCCTCAAAATGTATATACAGCATGATTAGAAATATGATACATTTTCTCTCTGTGTGTGGACCTGGCTGTTGAGATCATGGCCGTCCTGAAGGTGAGCAATTGTATACTTTATTTTGTCTGTTGTCTCTTTAATTTTACCCCTCAATTACACAACTGGACCCGTTTGATTGTGGGAGTTGGTACCCCTCAGGAGGTAGGAGTTCATGTGGTCCAATAGTTCTTTAACCTAATTGTTTGGGTCTTTGATTTCAACTCTTTTCCAAATGGAAAGAGACTAACAGTTGGAACTTAACTGGTCACCACGCAAGCTTATAAGACTCCCTATAACTGCTACTCATCCAAATAAAATGCAAAACATTCGGTTTAAAGACTGTTACACCAATTGCCCTAGACAGTCTCCAAACTATGGTCTTTACCCTTCCAGTCCAGTGCCTCAGAACTTGAAGGTGTTTTTGGATATGAATAAGTTTTCATAACTTTGTACCCTGTATGCTCTATCACATACGTGGACATATTGACATATTTACAGTACAAATAAGTATATCAAAATAGTCCCTGCCACACAGGTATACTCCCACAGACCACCGGTTCAACTCATATCTACCTATATATATACATACACTTATAAATTATTATTTGCTTTCACTGTTATTTCAAAATGGTGATTGGTATCTTTAAAAGGCATTTGAATCCAAAAACACAAGTAAATAGATAATGAATGATTGACTACAAGCTAAGCAACTCTAAGAATTGCTGGCAGTTCCCAAAAGCTGAGAAAAACGATATACGGACCTCCCTTATTTCAGAGAGAGAACAAGGTGCTGTCAACACTTGCCTTCAGATTTCTGGCCTCCAGAACCGAGAATAAACTTCCCTTTGTTTTAAGCTACCTTGCTTATGGCATTTAGTTGTTGCTGATGCACAAGTTTATTGATAGTCATGTGCCAGGCTAGCCATTACTGTCTGCCTTCGCAAATCAGATGATAAACAATTGTGGTTACACATTAAATATAGCAAGAGGTCTTACACATCATCGTAACTTGCTTGTGTGAAACATTAATAAATATTCAAGAATCTTGGGCTTCTTGGCTTCACCAGGAATGCTACAGCATCCCTGCCGAATGTAAGACCCATGAGGGTCTGCCTTCTTCTTGTACAGCCAAATGCAACTGTGTTTGGGGGGAAAAGAGGAAAAAGACTCAAAGGTAATTAACAAACCACTAATATAAAATGTTATATATATGGATAGAGATTACTGCAAGGATGAGAATTCTTAGGATTCTAATAAATTCTTAGAAATGAGCACTAAAACTATGTAGTCAAGTAATTCTGGTTTTACATAAAGAATGCCTGTAATTTTAACAATTAAACAGTGGTGTCAGGTAGATGGAAAGATGTACAGATGTCTCCAAGAGCTGGACTCTGTCTAAATGTGAAGCTATGACAGCACATGTTCCAGAATTCCTTGTCTGATTAACTGTTCACACTTCCAACGAGGTAAAAAATGCTGAGGGAAAAAAGGGACACAGAAAAGAAATTATTGGAAAATAACCTCTTGGATTATATTTCACATCAATAAAAAACAAACTAATAGCTTATTTTAAAATTCCAACAGTGATAGATCATAATCAACTCAACAGCAACAAGTAGTTAATAAGGAATTAAGTTAACTTTACTATATTTATTGCTTTATTCAAATTTTGTTAAAGCTATTGGTAATTTAATCAGAATTACTTAAATGAATTGTATAGTTTAAATTAAATTCAATAAGAAACTTGTAATCACAGAAGTGGTTTTTTGCCCAACTTTAATAAACCCTGAATTTTCCAGGAGTGTAACTAGTATATATTTTTTTTTAAAAAAAGAAGAACTTATGAATTAAGGACATCAGGTATAATGAATAACTATACAGACAACTTACAACAAAGATACAAGAGATCTAGTAAAACTAGGTAATCTTGGAACCTTGAGCTTCAGAAGAAATTATAGAAAAGTGGACTGAAAACTATCTAGAAGATGAAGGGAAACAAAAGTGGTGCAAGAACAGACAGGTGAATTGTCAGCTAGCCTGACGCATTCCATCCAACAGAAGCCTGGCACATTGGTAGCTGGCACTAAGAAAGGATTCTCACTTGTTTCCCACACCCTCCTGATATCACAATTGCCAGCCCCTACCTTCACCCATACACCAGACAGAGATATCCTTGTAAGTCCATTTCTGCTTGAAGACAAAGGTATGCCCTCATGGTTTAACATCCCCATGCCTAGAGATGGATTATCACCCCCATGCCCAGAAATGCTTGAGATTCTCCTCATAGCACTAGCAAAAAATACAATGCTGGATCCCTCACTGCTCTTGGACACGTGGAAAGTTCCCCCATGATTAGCCATTCTGACCCAGCTGCTTCTCTACCAGAAAGATTCCCCTCAGCTATCACCTAAGCTGTAAAAACACCCTACTGGATCAGGTACGTGGACCACAGAAAACAGATAGGCCTGCCAAGCTCCATCTGGAATCAATATTCAACCCCCTAGAGGCTGTGACCTATACAAAAAGGTCCTCACCCCAAGTTTTCTCTTTGTTTTTCCTTTTCCTTCACTTCCTTTTATTTATTTTAATCACTTCTGCACTCTGCTTTCTTCTTTATTTCTGCTTCTACTTCTATTCTTTCCATTTTAATTTACTTTTCCAGTTCCCTTCCTTTCCTTTTTTATGTTTTGATTAGCTTCTCTTTTATTTTTCTCTACCTTGGTTTTTGACACACACACACACACTTCTAGTTATTAAATTCCTTTCACTTGCTCTTGTTTGTCCGCTGTCTCTTGCTGGTTTCTTTTTCAAAAATTATTTCTTCGTTGGCAATTTTTTTTGTCCCTTCCTGTTCTACCTGACAGTGGACAGCAATCGCAGGCCTAGCCACCTCTATGACTGTAGTCATACCTATACAGTGACAGACACTACATACTCCTGTACCACCTGATCATCTTTACGTAAGTGAGACCACCAAACAAACCATTGCTAACTGTGCTATAATAACAACAAACAGTACCACACACATTCTCAAATTATCCTTTACAACAACCAGTAGATAGGTGGAGTGTCTGCAGTCTCAAGATACTAAGATCAATTAAACACAAAAACACTAATACTACAACATCTCAGTGGCAAAGACAATTTAAGTTTATATGAAGAAACAAGACAGAACAGCTGAAGCACATGACCAATATAGAGCTAGAAGACCTTTTTTCAGGAAGAAAAGGCATTGAAATTACCTGATAAACTATTAAAAATTATACTTTTATACTATCAATGAACCGGGAGAAAGGAAAGATTGCGAAGCTAAAGAAAAACTGAACACACACACACACACACTTTAGAGTAATTCAGGAAAGCACTAAAATAACACATCAATTGAAACTAGAAACCGTATACCACAGCAAAGAGAAATTCAGAAGATTAATACTAAGATGAGAGAAACAGATAACGCATTAGAAGAGCAAAGGACTTTGCGAGTAGAAGGAGGCAGGGGAAGGGAGTGGTAAGCAAACAACGCCAAAGACAGGGGAACAACTAAGGAATTAAAATCAACAATGAGGAGGACATAGAGATCCTGGTGGTGTTGGGGTAACAGCAATTTAGCTGAGAAGAACTACTAAGGTGGAAGAAGGGTGAGTGTGATGGTGAGGTAGAAGAAAGGTAAAAAGAAACAGGAAAGATCTAGGAAGCAAAGCTATAGATAGAGGTATAAGCATAAGTGTGTACCTATGTAAATACATTAATTCATAAAAATAGAGGTATTGGTCTATGTACATCATATATGGCAAGACATTGATGTAGTAGATGGACGTTAGGTCTCTGCTCAGGGCCTGCCTTCAATACAAGAATACTTTGTTCTAAGAACCTGGCATGTTGTGATGCTCACCCTCCTGGCATGATCGGTGAAGACAAAATGGGTGCACAAGCAAACGTGGTAAAGAAAGCTGATGGATTGCCTGCAACAATGATGCAAAAATAGAGCGATACTGGGGATGGTTCAGGACTGGATGGGGTGTGCTCTCTTGTCTAGAGGGTCACTGTGAGGTGGAGCTGGTTCGACAGCACCCGACCACAACAACAACAGAAAACTAAGACTGGCTCTGACAAGTGTCAGATGCTGCTCACCCAGGCTTGGACATTAACTTTCCATCGCATTAAATGTAATCGCTTGGTGTCAGAGTTGGAGAAGCTGCTATTCATACTCTAGTGATCAAGTGTTATGTGAGAAAATTACTTGTACATTTACTAGTTTGCTATTCATACCTTATTTCAGTTTAGCTTAATAACCCATTCCCTTGTTTTCTTTATCTCTGGGGAAAATAAGTATCACTAATTGGAGCAGGATATGTGAAAGTACTGCAAAAATAAAACACACCATGCTAATATTAAAAAAAAAAAAAGAAAGCTGATGGTACCTCTTCTAGCAAAAGATATAGCATCTGGGATCTGAAAGGCTTGAGGTTAAACAAGCAGCTGTCTAGCTGATAAACAAACCCACATGGAAGAAGCACACCAGCCTGTGTGATCATGAGATGGGATCAGGTAACAGGCATCAGAAGACGCAAAACACACACACACATACCCCACACCCCCCCCCCAAATCCATCTGTAGATAATGGAACATCTCCTTGCAAAAGGGTCACAAGGGATGAGTCAACTAGGATGCAGTATAACACCAATGAAATATACAATATTCCTCTGGTTCCTTGAGGTTCCTCACCCCCCACTACCATGACTCCAGTCCTGCCTTTCACTGCGGGCTAGACCAGAACATGTACACAGATACAGATAAGAGCTCGAGACACACACTGAATCAAGGAATAACAATGGAAGTAGTGATACCAGGAGGGCAGGAGAAAGGTGACTCCAATGATTGACACATAACCACACCCCCACCCCAGGGGGACGATCAACAGAAACCAAGGGTGATGGGAGAGAGTGGTTGGTTAAGATATGAAAATAATAATAATTTATAATTTATCAAGGGGTCAAGGTGGGGTGGGGAGGGAGGGGAAAAAGAGGGACTGATATTTTGACCCTGGCCTCTAAACCCCTGATAAGGCCTGACCGTGGCAGCCTGCTCTCTGCTGGCTCCTCTAAGCCCCATGTCCATCACATGGCTGGTTCATTTTCTGTCAGCGCCCACGTAACTGACATATCTCCCCCACTTGCCTGAAAAGACAGCCAGGAGATCACCTCGCTAGGGTTTGGGATCAACGGTGGCCCTCTCTCCTTTGGGGACTGCCTACACCAGCGGAGCTCTTAACACTGGTCTCACTTCATGCCCTGCCTTGCCCTAGGGGCTAACTGACCCTGGGGCACAGCAAGGCCAGTATCATCACAAGGGCATAAGGACTGCACCTCTTGGCCTCCTAGTACAATCCTGCCCCTTGAGAGTCCCTGGGGTCTAATAGTAAGGGCTCAAATAGAAAGTAAATGTTTAGAAAATAATCTTGGCAACATATGTACAAATATGCTTGATACAATTGATGTATTGATTGTTATAAGAGCTCTAAGAGCCCCTTTATTAGTCTAGGTACTTTGGAGAAGTAAATCTACAGCAACTTGTGTATAAGAGAGAGTTGTATGTAAAGGTTAAGTGCGCATCAAGAAAATATCCCAACCCAGTGCTGCCCAAGCCCACAAGTCCAACATTAACCCATTAGTCCAATAACAGTCCACAAAGTCCTGCTCCATCTCACAAAACAGACACAATGATGTCGACTGCAGAGGAAAGCTGAGTCAATGAATATGTAAGCATCTCAGCGCTGGCAGGGGTCTCCACGTGGGTGCTCCAGCACCCAGGGCTGCATCGGGGTACGTTCATGTGGCTTCTCCCTGGGGACGTCTTGCAGGAAGTCTGTCTTGCAAGCTGAAGCAGGGAACTGCGAAAGCAGTTGCACCCTGGTGTGACCACAAAGCAAGAGACCCGAGAACTAGAAAGGTGAGGCTCACTGAGCCATTTATCCCTCTGCCCTTCAATTAACCCCACATGTGTTTATCGGCCAGGTTGGCACAATAAACTAACTGAGTCCCCAGTAGTATGATCTTTTAATTTTAAAAAAGAGCAAATGGACTAGAATTGAATCAGAGAGAGTTCATCAGTGAGATTAAAGAAAATCTCTCAACCTAATTTGGTAAAGGAATAATTTTTAAAATAGACAAGAAAATCTAGAGAAAATCACAGAATTCTGTGGGACAACATCAAGTACATTATGTGTGATTGGACAAAAAAACAGGAAGAAACAAACAAAACAATCAAAAGAGCAGAGAGAAGGAAACTTCCTTAATATATCATGACATGGTAAAAAATGTACTCATGAAGCTAAACAAACCAAAAGCAGGGCTGACTGAAATAAAATAATCATGACATGGTGCCCGGCTATCAAAAGAGATAGTGTCTGGGGTCTTAAAGGCTTGAAGGTGAACAAGCGGCCATCTAGCTCAGAAGCAAATAAGCCCACATGGAAGAAGCACACCAGCCAGTGCGATCACGAGGTGCCCAAGGGACCAGGTATAAGGCATCATGCAAAAAAAAAAAAAAGATATAAGTGTGTGTATGTATGTGTATATATGTGTATATGTATATATGTATGTGTATATATATATCATATTAAATGAAGGGGGAAGTGCAGAGTGGAGACCCAAGGCCCAAGTGTCGGCCAATGGAGATCCCCTCATAGAGGGGTTTAGGAGAGGAGATGGGTTAATTAGGGTGTGAGGTAGTATCGATGAAGAACACAGCTTTCCCCCAGATCCTGGATGCTTCCTCCCCCCAACTACCATGATCCGAATTCTACCTTGCAGGGCTGGATAGGACAGAGGCTGTACACTGGTGCATATGAGGGTTGGAGGTACAGGGAATCCAGGGTGGATGATACCTTCAGGACCAAGGGTGTGAGGGACGATGCTGGGAGAGTGGAGGGTGAGTGGGTTGGAAAGGGGGAACTGATTACAAGGATCCACATGTGACCTCTTCCCTGGGAGAGGGACAGCAGAGAAGGGGGGAAGGGAGACTCCGGATAGGGCAAGATATGACAAAATAACGATGTATAAATTACCAAGGGCATATGAGGGAGGGGGGAATGGGGAGGGAGGGGGGAAAAAAAAGAGGACCTGATGCAAGGGGCTTAAGTGGAGAGCAAATGCCTTGAGAATGATTTGGGCAGGGAATGTATAGATGTGCTTTATACAATTGATGTATGTATATGTATGGATTGTGGTAAGAGTTGTTTGAGTCCCTAATAAAATGTAAAAGAAGAAAAGAGAAAAAAAATGATTAGGGCAAAGACTGTACAGATGTGCTTTATACAATTGATGTATGTATATGTATGAACTGTGAAAAGAATTGTATCAGCCCCAATAAATTGTTAAAAAAAAAATAAAACAAAACAAAACAAAACAAACAAAAAAACACAAACAAACAAACAAACAAACAAACAAAAAATCATGACATATCATGATGAAAGTTACAAATGACAGGAATCCTGACAGCAATTGAGGAAAAATAAGTTACTTAAAAAGAGGAACTGAAAACAAAAATTGTCTTAGAAAAAGTGCATCCAGAAGGCTCTGTAGCAGAAAATGACGAGACTTGGTTTAATGTACTTTGGACATTTTGTCCAGGGAGACAGACCTTGGAGACGTGTCCCACGCATGATAAAAGTACCGGGTTTTAGAACCGAGGAAAACCTTCAACAAGATGGATTGACACAGTAGCTGCATCACTGGGCTCAAAGATAAGAACAATAGTGAGGACTGCACAGTATGGGGCAGGGTTTTGCTCTATTGTCCATAGGAACACTGAGTTGGAATAACTCCACAGCACCTTCCAATAACAGCAACAACACCACCATCTATCATACACGAACACACTGAAGCAGGAAAAGTAAACATACATATTGAAAAGAGAAACGAGTCATGCAATTAAAAACTCCCAATACATTCAAAGAAGAGTTGACACCAATTTTATTCAAACCATTGTAGGACATAATAAAAATGGAAAGTCCCCAAATTCATTTTATGAAACTTGTAAAATCATTATACCCAAATCAGACAGAAACATAGCCAGGAAAGAAAATAATACAGCAATATCCCTTATGAACATAAATGTAAAAATATCTCAACAAAACCCTACCTAATAAAGCCAACAATAAATATCTCAGTAAAGTAAATCATCATGACCAACATGAATTCATAACAAGGGTGCAATGATGGTTACATATTAGAAAAACAATCAATGTTATCCACTATATAAACAAAACAACAGGAAAGAACTTTATAACCATATTAGAAAAATTCAAATCCTACAATCCTGAGAAGAAAATGGGACCAACGGTTCCAGGGGATAATAGAAAGGGAGAGCTAGGGAAGGGGGAGGGGAGCCAACAGACCCACGGACAGGGAACAACAAGAGATCTAAAATTGATGGAGAGGAAGGTGTAGAATGCCTGGTGGGGTTAGATCAAGTGCAATGTAGCTGAAAGAGGAATTACTGAGAGCCAAATGAAGGTCAAACATGATAGTGGGACAGGAGGAAAGTAAAGGGAAATAGAGGAGGAAAGGAGGCAAAAGACATTTTTTTTTACATTTTATTAGGGGCTCATACAACTCTTATCACAATCCATACAAATACATACATAAATTGTATAAAGCACACCCCTACATTCTTTGCCCTAATCATTTTCAAAGCATTTGCCCTCCACTTAAGCCCTTTGCATCAGGTCCTTTTTTTTCCCCCTCCCTCCCCGGTCCCCCCTCCCTCATGAGCCTTTGATAATTTATAGATTGTTATTTTGTCATATCTTTCCCTATCCGGAGGCTCCCTTCCTCCCTTTCTCTGCCGTCCATCTCCCAGGGAGGAGGTCACATGTGGATCCTTGTAATCGGTTCCCCCTTTCCAACCCACTCACCCTCACTCTCCTAGTATCACCCCTCAGACCCCTGGTCCTGAAGGTATCATCCACCCTGGATTCCCTGTGTCTCCAGCTACCATATGCACCAGTGTACATACAACCTCTGCCCTATCGAGTCCTGCAAGGTAGAATTCGGATCATGGTAGTTGGGGGAAGGAAGTATCCAGGATCTGGGGGAAAGCTGTGTTCTTCATCGGTACTACATCGCACCCTGACTGACCCATCTCCTCTCCTAAACCCCTCTATGAGGGGATCTCCAGTGGTTGACAAATGGGCTCTGGGTCTCCACTCTGCACTTCCCCCTTCATTCACTATGGTATATATATATATATATATATATATATATTTTGCATGATGCCTTTGGCAGCTCGTGATTGCACAGGCTGGTGTGCTTCTTCCATGTGGGCTTTATTGCTTCCTAGCTAGATGGCCGCTTGTTCACCTTCAAGCCTTTAAGACCCCAGACACTATCTCTTTTGATGGCCGGGTACCATCAGCTTTCTTCGCCACATTTGCTTATGCACCCGTTTGTCATTGGTGATCGTATCATGGAAGTGTGCACCCAATGATATGATTTTTTTGTTCTTTGATACCTGATAACTGATCCCTTCAGGACCACGCGATCACACAGGCTGGTGTGTTCTTCCATGTGGGCTTTGTGCCTTCTGAGTTAGATGGCCGCTTGTTTATCTTCAAGCCTTTAAGACCCCAGACACTATCTCGTTTGATAGCCGGGCACCATCAGCTTTCTTCACTACATTTACTTGTTCACGCACTTTGGCTTCAGCAGTTGTGTAGGGAGGGTGAGCATCGTAGAGTGCCAACTTAATAAAAGAAAGTATTCATGCATTGAGGGAGTGCTTGAGTAGAGGTCCAAGGTCCTTCTGCCACCTTAAAACTAAACCTATAAATACAGAAACATAGATCTATTTCCCCATCCTCATATATATATTTGCATGTACATGTCTTTGTCTAGACCTCTATAAATGCCCTTTGACTCCTAGCTCTTTCCTCCATCTCCCTTGACTTTCCTCCTGCCCTACTACCAAGCTCCATCCCCACCTGGGTTACAGCTATACCTCTTCTTTATGTAACCTTACCCTTGATCATTCCCTACCAGGCCTGCCACTCCCTCCTCACTACCATTTTGGGTCCCATGTTGTTCCCTTGTCCCTGGGTTTGTTAACATCACTTCCTAACCCCCCCACTTCCCCTATCCCAAGCCCCCCCCGGAACTGTCGGTCCATTGTTTTTCCTCCAGATAGTTCATCCAGCCTGTCTTATTTAGACAGACCTGTGGAGACAATAACATGCACGAAAATAAGACAGAGGAAAACAAAGCAACAGTATACAACCAGACAACAAAACAACAACAAATCACTGACAAAGAACAAAACAAAACACATCAAGAAAGAAAACTTGTAGTTAGTTCAAGGATCGTTTGTTGGAGGCAAAAGACATTTATAGAGGTGTAAATATACACACATATATAAAAATATACTTATATAATGATAGGGATATGGGTCTATGTTCATATATTTATGTTTAATATCAAGGTTGCAGATGAATATTGGTTCTCTATTCAAGTCCTCCCGCAATGCAAGAACACTTCCTTCCAATAACCTGGCATTCTGTGATGCTCACCTTCCTGACATGATAGCTAAAGTCAAATGGGTGCATTAGCAAATGTGGTGAAGAAAGCTGATGGTGCCTAGCTATGAAAAGATACAGTGTTTGGGGTCTTAAAGGCTTGAAGTTAAACAAGCGGCCATCTAGCAGGGAAGCAATAAAACCCACATGAAAGAAGCACACAGCCTGTGTGATCACAAGGTGTCAACAGGATCAGGTATCAGATGACCCAAAACAAACCATCATATAGATATGAATTGGGGGGGGGTTTGGAGTGGAGACCCAAGGCCCATTTGTAAACAATTGGACATCTCCTCACAGAAGGGTCAAGTCAGTCAGGGTGAAGTTTAGCACCAACAAAATACACACTACTCTAGCTCTTTAATTGACCTTGGCACCCCACTATCCTGACCCCAGTTCTAGCTTACAAATCTGGCTTGACAGGAACATGTACCCTAGTACATATCAGAGCTCTTGGTACACGGAATCCAGGACAGATAAATCCCTCAGGAACAGTAATGGGAGTAGCAATACCATGAGGGGAAGGGGAAGATGGGAGAGGAAGGGGAGAAAAGGAAAACCAGTCACAATGATCGACATATAAGCCACTCCCCACCTGCAGGGGACAAGCAACAGAGTAAGGGAGACTGCAGACAGTGTAAAATATGAAAATAATAATAATTTATAATTTAACAAGGAGTCATGAGGGTGAGGGAGGGAGGGAGGGAAATAAAACAGGAGCTGATACCAAGGCCTCAATTAGAAAATGTTTTGAAAATAATGGTGACAACATATGTACAAATGTGCTTGATACAATTGATATATGGATTGCTATAAGAGGTGTAAGAGCCCCTAGTAAAATGATATTAAAAAATACATCTACCTCTCCGTCTCTCTGCCACCCCGAGTGTGGTGGTGCTCCGACTTCACCATGTCATCTCATAAGACTTTCAGGATCAAGAGATTCCTTGCCAAGAAACAGAAGCAGAATCTGCCCATTCCCCAATGGATTCGAATGAAAACCGGTAATAAAATCAGGTACAACTCCAAGAGAAGACATTGGAGAAGAACCAAGCTGGGTCTGTAAGGAGCCCCCTGAAGGATGGCACGCATGGCCGCATTTTCCCAGGCTCAAATCATGAATTAAGATTTTTGTCCCCATCTGAGGAATTGAACTTCAATCGGCAAATAATCTGGTTTATTCCTTGTTTTTTTGCTTCCTAATCAAGTTTAACAATAAATAATGTAAGGTTGTTGTTGTGAGAAAAAAATACATGTATACTACTATAATACCTCAAGTAGAAAAAGACAGAAAATGGGGTAAGATGGCCACCATATAACAAGCCCGGGAAGATGTGCTCAGCAACTACCAAAGAGTTTCCACTATGAGAGAGATTCTGCACTTCCTGGTAGCAAGAAATTCAACTTAAAAGCCAAGTTGACCCAAGTTTCTCAAAGTGGAAAGCAGCAAGGCCTGCTGACAGACTCCCCTTTACGGATGAGCAGCAACATGAGTTGCTTCTACAAGCATCATGATTCTTCGTGGCCCCTGAGAAAAGACAGTCAGCCAGCCAACCCTCTACCTCCCTGGCCTCTAGGGACACAGATAGCTAGCAGATCACTTGGGCAGCTTGGTACACACATGCTCAGTACCCAAGGTACGCTTTGTACCATTTCCCCATCTTCCTCCTCTTTTCCTGCTTTGTTCTACAAGGCATTCCATCCCGTGTGCCAGCACCGTGATACCGCATACATGTACACACAGACTACTAAAAGAGCAGGAATCCCCACCCACAAGGTAGCTTTATTATATATATTTTTGGATTTTGTACTTTTGTTCTATTTTAATACTCTCTCTCTCTCTCTTTTTTGATCTCCTACTTCCTCTTCTGGAGTGACTCCACCCTCCTGAGAATCCACATTCCTCCCAGGAAGAGACAGGTCTGTGTATCCCAGCATACCCACTCTAGCATGGGCTTTCCAGGACCTCCTAAGTGCACAGATATGCTCACATTCATTCACATTGCCACAATAGCAGAATCTGGTACCCACAACCATACCCAAGTCTTTTTTTTTTTTGATCCTTGTACTTCTATCAATTATCTTTCTATTTTCTTGCTGTTCTCTCATTAAATATCTTTCCATGAAACCTATTAATTGAGATTAACTCTCTGCCCGCAAGTGTCAACTCACAGTGATCCTATAGGACAGGGTAAAACTGTCCGGTGAGTTTCTGAGACTGTAACTGTTTATGGGAATAGAAAGTCTCCTTTTTTTGGCGGAGCAGCTGGTGGTTTTAAAATGTTGACCTTTCGGATTACAACTCAATACATAACCATTATGTGACCAGAGCTCCTTATTGTGATTACCCCTCTGAAAATATTTTCCCATTATTTTTGCAAGTCTGTTGGCTTATTCACAGTCACTTATTACTATCATTACTTTATTCTTATCATTACTTTTATTTTATTCTATTTTTCCCAGCCACTATCCCCACTTAGGCACCTTTCCCCTTCTTTTCATTTCACCACTGTATGTTTTCCAGCTCCTATTAGAACTCACCTGTGTCACTAGACAAACTCTACCTCTGTATGACCAGCAGCTCACACACCACAATGCTGAAGAAACAGCAGTCAAGCACAGAAAGCTTCCAAATTCAAGAAAAACAAACATGAACAACCAAGTAGCACTCAAACCAATGGAATAGTCTGAAGATGTGATTGTGAACCACCAGTAACAGAATTCAGAAGAATGATGCTTAGGTCAAGAGATCTGGGGAATGTTCATGAGAAAAACAGAAGAAACTGAGAAACTAAAATCCTTAAACCAAAGGATTCTAGAAGACAAGCAATGAGATAACTGAATTAGGCAACATAGTAAAAGGCTAGAGGAATAAAATGGAAAAGGAAAATAAAATAAATGAGCTTGAAGACAATTACCCTCACGACAGTAGACAAGAGAAGCAATCAACAAAAAACCCCGGAAGCATCCAAATAAATCCTGTAGGACACTATCATAAGAACCCATCTAAGAAAAGAAAAAAGAAAAGAAATGCTGGGAAAAGAACACCACCAAAAAAAAAATCTACAGAGAATAGTACAAGAAACCATGGAAGAAAATTTCAACACACTATTCAACAAGCTGAGAAGAATGGACAACCAAAGAGAAAACATCAAGACATAAAGAAAAGGAGAGAATCTGAGGGCAGCTAGAGAAAAAGGAAAAGTCATCTACAAAGGAAAGTTGAAAAGGATAAATTCAGACTTCTCAGCAAAAGACCTGCAGGCAAGAAGACAATGGAATGACATATATACAATTGTGACGGGTGGAAGGGGGGGTGGGGCGGAAGGAAGCCAGCCAAGAATATTATACTGAACAAAAATATCCCTCAAATACAAGGGAGAAATAAAGGTTATTTCCTGAGGAGGAAAAAATAAAGGAATTTTGAATTCAACAATTCATTTTCTCAGATCACAATGTTATAAAACTGGAAATCTACAACAGAAAGAAAAGGAACAAAAAGACAAACACATGGAGACTGAACAACATACCATTTCAAAATGACTGGACACTAGAGTAAACGAAAACGAGAAATTAAGAAACTCCTTAAAACAAGCAAACCTATAACACATCATACCAAAAACTCGGATACAACAAATGCAGTTATCTGATGTCAATTTATAGCAATCAATACACACACGAAATATGAGAGAAATCCAAAACCAATACTAATAAAACACTTCCAAGAAGTAGAAAGAGGGAAACCACATAAGTCCTTCAACAATAAAGGGAAAGAACTAATAAAAATTGAAGCAGAAATAAATGAACTGAAAAATGGGGGGGAAATCAACAAGACAAAAAGTTGGTTATGAAAAGATTAACAAAATCGACAAACTGCTAGAAAACTTAACAAAGGAAAAGAAAGATGCAAATATCTAGAATTTGAGATGAAAAGGGTGCCATCACAAAAGATCCAAATGAAATAAAAAGATACATGTAGAGCAAAAGAAGAATTAGAGGTCACCAAGAGACTTCCAACCAAGAAAGAGTCTAAAGAAGTATGTATGTTGCCTTCACAGGAGAATGCTAGCAAGTATTCAGGGAAGAGCCATAACTAATTCTGTGCAGACTATTCCAAAATATAGAAACTGACAGCAAACTCCCACACGCATTCTATGAAATGAGCATAATCCTCAAAACCTGATCACGATCATTTAGAAAAAATGAAAACAGGAAGTAGATAAGAGTGTCCCTCATCAATATTCTTATTCAACATTGTACTACAATAAACATCTTAGCCAGACAGACAGCAAAAAAATTTTAAAATAAAAGGAATATAATTGGGCAAAAAATAGGTCAAGCTGTCACTATTTGCAGATAGTATGATTTTACATAGTGAGAGCCCCAAGGACTCCACAGAAAGATTGTTGGAAAGTACTAACGAATCTGTTAAAGTAATGGCATACAAGATTAATAAGCAGAAATCAATTTTAATATGCTATTGAAGAGCTCCAAAATAAAAACATCAAGAAAAAAAATTAAAAAAGAGAAAACAATATCATTTATAATATCCATACAAAAGATGAATACCTGGGAATAAACTTAACCAAAGAAACAAAAGACCTGTACAAAGGAAACTACAGAAAAATCAAAATGTGAATATTACTGAAAGCAATAAATCTATAGATAGAACACAATTCTGATCAAAATCATTTTCTTGGGGGCTCATACAGCTCTTATCACAATCTATGCATCCATCCATTGTGTCTAGCACATTTGTTCATTGTTGCCATCATCATTTTCAAAACAATTTCATTCTACTTGAGCCCTTGGCATGGGCTCCTCATTTTTCCCTCTTCCCTTCTTCACGAACTCTTAATAATTCATAAATTGTTATTAATTTTTCATGTCTTACACTGTCCGAGGTCTCTCTTTACCCTCTTTTCTACTGCCCATGCCCAAGGAGGGGTTACATTGTGATCAGTGCCCCCTCTTGGTACCACTACTCTCACAGCTGTCTACAAATGGGTTTGGGGTCTCCAGTCCACCCTCCCCCTCAATCACATCAATAAGGCTTTTTGTTCTGGGTCTTTGATGCCAGATACCTGATCCCTTCGACACCTCTTTATCACACAAGCTGGTGTGCTTCTTCCATGTGGGCTTTGTTGCTTCTTAGAGAGAGTCACTTGTTCATCTTCAAGCCTGTAAGACCCCAGATGCTATATCTTTGCATTGCTGGACACCATCACCTTTCTTCATTACATTTGCTTATGCACCCATTTGTCTTCAGCAATTCTGGCGGGAAGGTTATCACAGAATGCCAGGTGACTAGAACAAAGTGTTCTTGCGTTGAGGGAGTACTTGAGTAGAGGCCCACTTAATTGGACCTTTTGGACCTACTTTCTATCCAGCTCTTGGTAATCCAGGGTGTGTGCTACAGACTCGTGGACTTAATATTGTTCTTTTGAGGCACACAATATCTTTCATAGGCCACACCAGAAAGAATCCATGTGGAAGCTACATTCACTGGAGTTTGTAAACTGGGCTTTCATTCAAACTCATCAGGAGCCCTTTGATTTAAGACTGAAATTCATCAGTGTGAGAAGATGATGACTGCTATCCCAAGTTATGGAATTGGCAGTTATTGGACTTGGGTTTGACTCTCTGGCCTTCAGGGTGCCTAATGAATGGTGATCCAGGAATACCAAATATTTACTACTTTAATGCTCTTCTTATTTTGTTATGACATGTATTAGTCAGGTATGCATGTTGCTACCTTTTGGAATGAATTTTGTTGAAAGTTTTGTTCCAACATCAACCCTAATTATTTGTGTAAATAGTGTCCAGCCCACCCTGTGTGATCACGAGGTGTCAATGGGATCAGGTATCAGGCATCAAAAAACAAAAAGTCCTATCACTGTGATGAGTGGGAGTGCGAAATGGGGACACAAAACCCATCTATAGGCAACTGGACATACCCTTACAGAAGGGCCTTGGGGAGGAGACAAACCAGTCAGGGTATAGTATAGTAAAGATAAAACATACAGCTTTCCTCTAGTTCTTTAATGCTTCCTCCCTCCCACTATCATGATCCCAATTCTACCTTACAAATACGGGTAGACCAGAGGATGTACACTGGTACAGACAGGAACTAGAAACAGAGGCAATCCAGGACAGATGACCCTCTGAGGACTAGTAGTGAGAGTGGCGATACCGGGAGGGTGGAGGGAAGGTAGGGTAGAAAGGGGCAAGGGATTATAAAGATCTACATATAAACTCCTCCATGGGGGACAGACAACAGAAAAGTGGGTGAAGGGAGACGTTGGACAGTGTGAGATATGCCAAAATAATAATAATTTAGAAATAATCAAGGGTTCGTGAGGGAGGGTGGGGGAAGGAGGGTGAAAATGAGGAGCTGATACCAAGGGCTCAAGTAGAAAGAAAATGTTTTGAAAATTATATGGCAACAAATGTACAAATGTGCTTGACACAATGTATGTATGGATGAATTGTAATAAGAGCTGTATGAGTCCCCCCAGAAAAGATTTTTTAATAAATTGTTCAGAAACTTGAATTTAATCTATATAAGTCAACAATTCGAGCATGAATTGATGTCTGAAACCAGCCTATACTTCTATATGCTTTTCTCAACCGTGTTTTAAATTCTGTATCATTAGCTAAATGAATAACACTATCGTTACCTTATGTCCCAGGAAGATGGTTTGAAAAGTTTTCGTTATCATAAAATGATAATGTTGTTTCTAAAGTGAACCAGAGACATATATAAACCACAGATATGTGAATGGATTTTGTGCTCCCATTTAAATCTAGCCCCAATCTAAGAACTATGCGTTCTTAGGATGTGGCCCTCTTTAATGCTTAAAGAAGTCACTAAAGATATAGGTGCTATAGAAAAAACAAAACAAAAGAGAATGAAAAAACAACAAACAAAGCCAAAGTAATATACTCATAAAAATTATATCTGTTTGTAATTAATAGATAAAAATTTTACTAGTACATTGCTTAGAACACATGGTAGATAAATGGAATCACAGAATGGAATTTTCCCACTTTTTGCAGTCCATTGTATATTCAATATTTGTAAGTCTTAACATTTACAAAAAGTACAAAACAAGGTGATCTATATTAAACATAATGCCTGTGCTATAAATTGTCATCACAAGGTAATTATTTTACTATTGATTCGAACATTTTCTTCATTCAATACTTTTATTGAAGTTCAAAGTATACATTCTTAAGACAATAAATACCTGGCTGTTTTTTCTTAGTATCACAGAGGTACCATCATCAACTTCAAATTCTCCATAGTCTCTTAGACACCGTACCTGAAAAGAAAATCAGATATTTTATCCAAATTACCTTTTAAAATATGCAGTGATCATAACATGAAGTGGGATTATATAAATGCCCGAACAGTAAAAGTACTGTATTTTATGTGTCTGTTTCCTCCTCTGTGTACTTAGGACCCTTACTATTCCCAGATATTTACTGTGGTCCTAAACCTAAAGATCTCAATTTCCTACGTCACCGGGAAGGGAAAAATAAGCTTTGCAAATGTATACATGGATGGTATTACCAATAAGGAAACCAGGGATTTAGATAAAAGGAGACTACATAGTTGGACGTTTTCCTCTCAAACAATGCACTATATTAATCAGAAGGAATAAAAATGAGGGACATAACAGTGGCAAACAAGAAAGAAAAGAGCATTTTACCTCAACTAGATTGACCAGATCCTTCCCATAATCCATCAGGATAAAAGAACATACATCTAAAAACAAACTGTTTTTCTTTTTAACAATTTATTGGGGCTCATACAATTCTTATCACAGTTCATACATATACATACATCAATTGTATAAAGCACATCTGTACAGTCTTTGCCCTAATCATATTTTTCTCTTTTCCTTTTTTACATTTTATTAGGGACTCATACAACTCTTATCACAATCCATACATATACATACATCAATTGTATAAAGCACATCCATACATTCCCTGCCCCAATCATTCTCAAGGCATTTGCTCTCCACTTAAGCCCCTTGCATCAGGTCCTCTTTTTTATTTTTTCCCCCTCCCTCCCCTTTCCCCCCTCCCTCGTGTGCACTTGGTAATTTATACATCGTTATTTTGTCATATCTTGCCCTATCCGGAGTCTCCCTTACCCCCCTTCTCTGCTGTCCCTCTCCCAGGGAAGAGGTCACATGTGGATCCTTGTAATCAGTACCCCCTTTCCAACCCACTCACCCTCCACTCTCCCAGCATCGTCCCTCACACCCTTGGTCCTGAAGGTATCATCCACCTTGGATTCCCTGTACCTCCAGCCCTCATATGTACCAGTGTACAGCCTCTGCCCTATCCAGCCCTGCAAGGTAGAATTCGGATCATGGTAGTTGGGGGGAGGAAGCATCCAGGATCTGGAGGAAAGTTGTGTTCTTCATCGGTACTACCTGCACCCTAATTAACCCATCTCCTCTCCTAAACCCCTATATGAGGGGATCTCCATTGGCCGACACTTGGGCCTTGGGTCTCCACTCTGCACTTCCCCCTTCATTTAATATGGTATATATATACATATATACATATACATATATACATATACACACATGTACACATACATACACACATATCTTTTTTTTTTTGCATGATGCCTTATACCTGGTCCCTTGGCAACTCGCGATCGCACTGGCCGGTGTGCTTATTCCATGTGGGCTTTTTTGCTTCTGAGCTAGATGGCCGCTTTTTCACCTTCAAGCCTTTAAGACCCCAGACACTATCTCTTTTGATAGCCAGGCACCATCAGCTTTCTTCACCACATTTGCTTATGCACCCATTTGTCTTCAGCGATCCTATCATGGAGGTGTGCAGTCAATGATATGATTTTTTGTTCTTTGATGCCTGGTAACTGATCCCTTCGGGACCACTCGATCACACAGGCTGGTGTGTTCTTCCATGTGGACTTTGTTGCTTCTGAGCTAGATGGCCGCTTGTTTATCTTCAAGCCTTTAAGACCCCAGTCACTATCTCTTTTGATAGCCGGGCACCATCAGCTTTCTTCACCATATTTACTTGTTCACCCACTTTGGCTCCAGACGTTGTGTCGGGAGAGTGAGCATCATAGAGTTCCAATTTAATAAAAGGAGTTATTCATGCATTGAGGGAGTGAACAAACTGTTTTTCAAAGGAAATCAAGTCTTCCAATCTCTTGTTTCTCAGGAATACTTAAAAATACATTTAAAAGATTCAGTTTCATGCTCTTTCATTTTGCTTACACAGTAACTTAGCAATCAATTAATTTTCATTTAGTATTTTAAAAATAAAACAAAATTTATGGAAGATGGAATGTTAGATTACATTAAGATGCTTGAAATTAAAGTGCCAACATCCAATCATTTTTGACCTATAAAATATAAGCTTAATATAGTTCAGCTCACACATCACTATTACCTTAAAACTGTGAATCAAAGTTTGTTGCAGAGAGGGCACTATAAGTATTTCCATACTCCTGTCCCTCTATAGCAGTGTTTCCCAAAGTGGGGATACTGCAATGATCCAGGAGGAGTATAAAGCAGATAGCTACACTTTATCCTGGAGTATAGGCTATTGTATAAAAGTTTTTAATTTTACACACACACACACACACACACATACACACACACACACCATAGTGAATGAAGGGGTAAGTGCAGCGTGGAGACTCAAAGCCCATTTGTCGGCCACTGGAGATCCCCTCATAGAGGGGTTTAGAAGAGGAGATGGGTCAGTCAGGGTGCGATGCAGTACCGATGAAGAACACAGCTTTCTCCCAGATCCTGGATGCTTCCTCCCCCAACTACCATGATCCGAATTCTACCTTGCAGGACTGGATAGGGCAGAGGTTGTACACTGGTGCATATGGGAGCTGGAGGCACAGGGAATCCAGGGTGGATGATAACTTCAGGACCAATGGTATGAGGGGCAATGCTGGGAGAGTGGAGGGTGAGTGGGTTGGAAAGGGGGAACTGATTACAAGGATCCACATGTGACCTCCTCTCTGGGAGACAGACGGCAGAGAAGGGTGGGGGGGGGTAAGGGAGACTCCGGATAGGGAAAGATATGACAAAATAACAATGTATAAATTACCAAGGGCACATGAGGGAGGGGAGAAAAAAAAGAGGACCTGATGCAAAGGTAAAGTGAAGAGCAAATGCTTTGAGAGTGATTAGGGCAAAGAATGTAGGGATGTGCTTTATACAATTGATATATGTATATGTGTGGATTGTGATAAGAGTTGTATGAGCCACTAATGAAATGTAAAAAAAGAAAGAAAAAAAAAAAGAACACAGCTTTCCCCCGGATCCTGGATGCTTCCTCCCCCCAACTACCATGATCCTAATTCTACACTGGTGCATATGGGAGCTGAAAGCACAGGGAATCCAGGGTGGATGATAACTTCAGGACCAATGGTATGAGGGGCAATGCTGGGAGAGTGGAGGGTGAGTGGGTTGGAAAGGGGGAACTGATTACAAGGATCGACATGTGACCTCCTCTCTGGGAGAAGGACGGCAGAGAAGGGTGGGGGGGCGGGGGGTAAGGGAGACTACGGATAGGGAAAGATATGACAAAATACCAATCTATAAATTATCAAGGGCTCATGAGGGAGGGGGGACAAGGGAGGGAGGGGGGAAAAAAAGAGGACCTAATGCAAAGGGCTTAAGTGAAGAGCAAATGCTTTCAAAATGATTAGGGCAAAGAATGTAGGAATGTGCTTTACACAATTGATGTATGTATATGTGTGGATTGTGATAAGAATTGTATGAGCCCCTAATAAAATGTAAAAAAAATGATTAGGGCAAAGAATGTACAGATGTGCTTTATACAATTGATGTACGTATATATATGGATTGTGATAAGAGTTCTATGAGCCCCTAATAAAACAATTAGGAAAAAAAACAGGCCCAAAGAACAAAAGAAAACTGGGTTAGCAATATATATACATAAATTAAAATATCTATAAAGAGATTCTATCACCGCCCTCTAGTTGATTCTAACTCACAATGACCCTATATTGGTTTTCCAAGGCTGTAAATCCTTACAGAAACTAATAGTCTCATCTTTCTCCTGAGCAACAGTTGGTAAATTTGAACCTTAAGAACCTCAGAACCCTGGTGGTACAGCAGTTAATCACTGGGTTGCAATCTGCATGGTCGACAGTTCAAAACTACCAGTACCAGTAGGAGAAAGCCTGGGCTTTCTACTCAGAAACCCATAGGGGATCCCTAGGAATCAGCATTGACTCCATACCAGAGAGTTTGGTTCTGGAACCTTATGGTTAGCAGTCCAATCAATGCCTATCCTACAATGTCAGCAGGGATCCTAAGAAAGAGATGAAGAGATGTAGTCAATGAATAAGGCCCATCTAGCCATCATCTCTTATGCATTGTATTATCAATTCTAGCCTATATGGCTATGGTTAAAATCCCATTTTGGAGGGATGGTTATGTGGAAAAGCCATCTCAGAAGCAGGAACACAGAGAAATGCTGGACCATCAAGGTGTAAGAGGCCCTAGTGGGACATACTTGAGATCTTTGTCTGAAGTGGTAGAGACTGAGATGGAGGCATCAAAGGCTGCAGCACAGAGACCATGGGACAGAACAGAGGGACTAGGCCAAGACCAGAGGCTGAGGCAAGGCGTCCATGACATAAAACAGAGGAGCAATACTGAGACTATGATACTTTGAGGCAGAGCAGTGGGCTGCCTTTCTGGCCCAAAGAGGCAAAGGGACTATGTGACTGAGAGGCTAAGGACTAAAGACTGACATGACTGCTGGATGACAGGAGAGGTACACTTACTGTTTCCTGATGCTGACTTGTGGTAACTAGTTACCTTCCTTAATAAGCCCACTAAATTGTGAATATTGTCTGTGAGTTCTGTGAGGCCAACTGGGACCGATAATTGAACCCGACAGAAAGGCAGTGTGTGAGGGAGGAGTGGGTGGTGTCAGAATAGATATTGAAGGATGAAGGATGGAGGCATGTCTGAACTCTGCCTCATGGAAACAGTGAAGCCAGAGAAAGTCAAATACGGCCCTCTGATATGTCTTCCTACATTTAAAGAAGCCAATCCAATTACTAGCACTAACAAATAAGAGAAACAACGTTACTGGATAACTCAACAGGATATTTGAGTTGGCAGAAGAACAGAACAGCTTATTGAGTCTGAGGAACAAAAGTAAAGAAACATGATCCCAAGGAACACCATCAAGCAAATCAATGCAAATATTATGGAAGTCCCAGAAGAGGGCAAAGGGTAACTAAATAAAACTTAATAGACAACAGCAGAACATTACCAAAACTTGACAAAGGACAAGAATGTACATATCAATGACACTTAAGAATTTCCAAATCAGAAGAAAGCCTGAGAGATCCACACCAAAATATCTTATCATCAAACTCTTTAAAAAAAAGATAAAATCTTGACAATATCAAATAAAATGAAGTACCAATTTACATATATAGAAACCCTGGAAACCAGGAGGTAATAGAGTCACATATTTAAAATAATGAAAGAAATGAACAGCCATCCAAGATTCCTATAGCCAGCAAAACTTTCCTTTATAAATGAGGATAAAATTCAAGAAAACAAATAAAACCTGAGGGAATGTTGAGACATTCCTTTAGATTGAAATACAAGGATAGTAGATTGCAAGATGAAGCAATATAGAGAAAAAGGTGTTCGGTTCCTGGATTCAGGTACCTGAAAGAATTCACACAGCAGAAGCAGGTTTGTAATCCAAGTGATTTTATGGGGAAAAGGGAAGTTTCAGGTATTACAGCCTCAAAAAATACACATTGTTTTAAGAAAGCATACAAGGATCCGCAGAACTGCACATGGGTTCACTGCTGAATGGGGAAAAAACACATAGAAAGAACAGGAACACATAACCCAGCACGTGGAACCAGGAAATCCCAGGGGCCAAAAGGGCTCCCACCCCCCACTTGTGGAGAATGCTGGAATGGAAGGAAGTCAAGGCAGGGTCTTTATTCCCTCCTCTCCACAACGGCTGGGGGAAGCATGGTTGAAGGTATTGGTTGGTTCCACTGGCTTGAGTTTAGGCCCACCTGTGTGAGGTAATGTAACTGAGCCTAATCTGTGTGCCCTGGTGGACCTCCCCTCGGGGTGGAGGGAGCTCTTGTCTGAGCATGCTCAGTTTGATTGTTCTAAAATTTAATGGATGCCTGATTTCTTCCAATCCTTTTGCTTTAGCCTTATGCAGTTACTGCGGAGACAACCCCCTTGTGGTGCTTATGTAATCTGATGTCAATTTGGGACTTGAGAGGATTAAGAGTGAAGTGGTGGAGTCTAGTTGGTCAATCAGGATAGCCAGTGAGGCCTCTGTGTGGGCATTGCCTTCGCCTGAGAATTCTGGGAACTCCAGTATTTCCTCCTTAAACAGGAGACGCTTCTCTCTCTCAGCTCACTTCCTTGGAGATGCTCTACTGGCAAGACACATGGCACTACGTCCTGGTAGCTGGGAAAGCCACACGGACCTACCCTGATGCAACAGACCTCTGGAGCCAGAGAAGCTACATAGAGAAGAACCCTGCCAGCGCTGAGATGTTTACAATGCTACTGGATCCAAAAACTTTCTACTCGCTGGTTCAAGATCGTCCTGCAATCGGAGTCATTGCATGTTTCGTGAGTCTGACGAGGCCTTTACAGATTGGTATCAGACATATGGGCTAATATTGGGCTCACGGACTTGACCTGGACTGGGCTGGGACGTTTTCGCAATATTCAGTTGTTCTTCTATATAAACCTCTTTCTTATAAACATGAGTTTCTATGAATTTGTTTCTCTTGTCTACCCAGACTAACACTCCCCCTTTATGGCCCCTATTCTGGCTACCTAACATATTTAGCCAACACCTAAGTTGAATGCAAACATTTTTCTTTGGTCTTCTTTATTCAATATTCAAAAGTATACAAAAGAGGATAATAAAGATGGTTCAAAATCCAAAAATTAACTAAGCGCCAAAGTACGTGGTACTACTGGAAGAAATGAGGAGCAAAGAGAGGATAACCCACTTAACAAGTAACAAAATGACAACTATATGACAGGGACTTCAAGTGTGTGCAAATATGGAATTTAAAAACTGAAAAAAGTCCCAGAAACATTTGAAGCTCCTTGGTAAGTACTTCCTTAGTGGTAGTAACTTTCAATATGAAAGTATTAAAATGTCCAGTGTAAAAGCAGAGACCTTGTGATATGCATATGATACAACTTTGCTTATGGAAAGCTAAGAGGATTCAACACATTAATGAAGAACTGAGACTAAAGCTTTCTGTAGGGATTATGGCTCGATGGAAAAAAAAAGCCTCATGCTCGGGCCAATAAACACAATGATAAAAAGAGAAAAAAATAAATTGACACGGATTTCATTTATTTCAATGCATAATCAACATTCATGGAATTAGTGAAGAAATCAAGCCATGAGATAAATGCTGCAAAAGACTTCTTTAAAGTGTTAAAGAGCAGCAGAGTCAGCAAAATGACTGTCAGACAACAAACTCGGACAACTCTCAGCAATTATAGAGAAGGTCCACTAGGAGCGATATCCTAAACTTCATGGAAGAGAATCTCAATATGAAGTACATCCAAGCTTCTTAAACTGAGAGAGCAGTAGCAACTACTAACAGATTCCCCTCTTTGTTATAGGCTGTCCACACGCTGGGGAAGCTTCCCTCCTGCCTGGCATAGCCAATTTTTTCTGGTCCCTGAGCTAACCCAGCTGACCAAGCCTCTTGGCTTGCTGTCCTCTGGTGAAGAACAGCTTTGCAGAGTCAGCTTGGTGCAGACAGTCACTAGCCAAGCTTAACTTTTGCTTTGTTCTACAGTTCCACCAGCCCTTGCTCAACATTCCTCACCTTGCCACCCCCAAGCAGGAAATGTGTTAGCAAAACAACACAATTAGGGGGCAAGGGGGAAAGAGAAGCCTAGCACTTCCCGCACCAATCTCAAAGTAGACTTGAGAGGTTTAATTTAACCCCCCCATTGGGTGAGAAATCCACACACCTGGCCTCTAGACCTGGCAGGAACCCCATCTTATCCCTCAAGGGGTGGAGTCAAGGGACAGAGTTTTTGTGGGTTTTGAACTGCGGACCATGCTGATCGCAACCCAATGTGTAACCACTGTACCACCAGGGGTCCTTTTATCTCAGTAAAACTATGAAAACTAGTCCTCGGTTTATCTGACCCCAGCCATGCTATTTTTTAATCACCTAATATGTATATGAAAGGTGAACAATGAATAAGACAGAGGTGAATTGATAACTATGAATTATGATATCGCAGAAAAGCACTGACAAAACATCAACAGCCAGAAGAGCAAACAAAGCTATGCTGGAAGAGCTACAGCGGGAGTGCCCCTTAAAGAGGCCGACTCCGTGTATATGTCATCTGGATGGCAAGTCCCTGGATGGTCAAAAAGAGGAAGCCTCTCAGTGGTACACATTGACACCATGACTGCAATAATGGGCTCAAACAGCAATGTTTGAGAAGAGGGTGCGGGGCAAGGCAGTGTTTCATTCTGTTGTACATCTAGTTACTATGAATAGGACTTGGTGGCACCTAACAAAACTATATTCATATCTCCTTCTTACATAATAGGAGCATAATCCACACATTCAATAAAATCCATTCTCAAGAGGTAAAACTTACTTCAATATATAAGCTTTGGGGAGGCTTCATATCCTGTGTTATGTCCAAACCTTCATTTCCTCCCAATGACCTCATGTAAGTAGCAAGGGACTTCTTATAACAATTGAACCATTCTATCTGAAAACAGAAAAATGGTCTTTTTACCAAGTGACAAAGAAAACAAGCTTGCCAACATTGTGTAATCGTGACTTCAAACAGCACATACGCCCATGTAGATCATGAGTGTGGCATTCCTGTATTTATATAGCGAACATTAATGGTTGTCTTCTACGAGTCAGGAACTGTCTGTGCACTTAGGATGGAGCATTCAACCAAAACAGACAAAATTCTTGTTATCACATAGCTTACAAACCAGTAGACCTAAGCACAGATCTAAAAAAACCATTCAACCAGAAACAACACTACGAAAAACACATGATTCAGTTATGGTCGCTTTAAATACTGCATGGACTCTTTTTATAAGAATGGAACAACATGCTTGAGCAGACAATGCAAATGTCCCCAAAGAGAAGGAAGGACAAGCAAAATGAGGAGTGCACACAATAGAAGATAGTGAGGCTTACTTTGGAATTCAGTTCTAAGTTGTATCTGACAAGGGTAAACCTTTATCACATGTAAAGTGGCGCAAGAGGTCACATTATTTTACGACTGCATTTGTAGGAAAGTCAGTCATCGGAATTCTATAAATGTAAAAAAGTAGATTAAGAGTTGCCAAAGGGCTGGGGGAAGGAAATAATAATAAAAGGCATTTGTTATTTTTTAAAGTCTATTATGGTTAGGGTGAAAGTTTACAGAGAAAACTCATGTTTTATACAATAATTTATATACATGTTGTTTTGTGACATTAGTTGCAATCTCCTCAGAATCTTATTTATGTATAATTACAGAAAGGTAGGCAAAACAAAGATGTACAGGTTAATGACATTATTAAGAAACAGCCTGGTCAAGGAGTAACACATCCTCAGCCCCAAAATGGAGACTTATCATTTTGTTCCATTCTGAAAATTTTACATTATCACCCAAGAATGCATCCCTAAAACACTAGTTTAGTGCTGTTCATTATTTGTACTTTAAATAGATCCACACAGTATTTATTATTTTGTGACAAATTTCTTTCACTAAACATATTTTGGATTTCTGAAATTCTACTTTAAAGTGATGAAGAGCAAGGATGTCACACTTTGAGGACTGAGCAATGCCATGGGATTTTCCATTGACCTTAGCCATGGGATTTTCCATTGCCTCATAAGCATATGAAAGTTGGACAACAATTAATAAAGACCAAAGAATAGATGCCTTTGAATTAGCATGTTGGCAAAGAACACCGAAAGTACCATGGACTGCTAACTGAACAAACAAATCTGTCTCGGAAGATCACAGCCAGACTGATCCTTAGAGATGAGTATGGCAAGACTTGTCTCACAAGTTTTGGGCACGTTTTCAGGAGACCAGTCCTTAGAAAACGACACAATACTTGGTACAGTGCAAAGTCAGTGGGAAAAACAAAAACAACTCAAGGAGATGAATTGATACGGTAACTCAACAATGGGTTCAAACATAACAATTGTGAGGATGCAGAGTCCAGTAGTACTTCATGCTGATCTAGACAGGGCCACTATGAGGCGGAACTGACGAGAAGGCACCCACCACTACTATGTTGGTTAGTATTGGGTTATGTGTTGGCTAAAGCCAAGGTCAACAGTTTGACTCAACCAGTTACACCTAGGGAGAAAGGGGATTTCTGCTCCTATAAAGAAATACAGCTTCAGAAACCTAAAGAGCCAGTTCTACTTTGCTCATCCTTAAGGATTGTTAAAAGTCAATGGCAGTGGGTGTTTTACACAATTAATGTATGTATGTATGGATTGTGATAATAGTTGTATGAGCCCCAATAAAATGATTTTTAAAAAAGAAATTATGACATAAGATTATCTCTCTCTAAAGTGTCTTGGAGTCTCTAACTTGTAAACTACTATTTGTCTACCTTCATGGAAAAAATAATACACTAATCTTTGTTAAAGATGGCATCACCTATCCCTTATCGGTGAGTTCAAAGTGAAATGTTCACATATAGAAACTGAATTTCGGTTTATGCTCTGAGAAGGAAAAGGCAGAGGCAGTGATTCTCTCCATAGACTAGACCTTGTAGAGACTCTATTAACACCGAATTTGGACCCCAGCTATAAGGGATTTCCATTGAACTCAAGGTCAAAATGAAGTCTAAAGTATGGAAATCTAATCTCAAGACTAACATTATAATTCTTAATTATAATTTTCTGGTTCGAAAATCAGCATCTTGAAGTCTTACTTGTGTGCCTTGTCATGACTACCTTGTACTAAACTAAAAAAGTTTATGCACGACAAGTTCATGTATTTATGTTTAAAATAAAATCCTCATCTATTGGTTACTTAAATTTTAAGATAAAATCCTACAAGAACTATTACTCTTAAACACTCTATGTTTTTAAAAAAATACTATAGCTATTGTTATTAGAGAAAGAACATGTTCTGTTCATTTCACCATAATAAAGAGGCACCCCTCAAGTCCACTTAATGTAAGATTCCGGCACAAAGACCATGGAAAAAGAACCTGAAAAATTAACTGGTAACGTAATTATTTAGTAGTTCCCTCAAGAAGCTGAGGTACTTTGTTTCTTTCTCCAGAACATGAACAGAATAAAAATAAAGCATGGAAATGTACTTAGCAATTCAAGATCAGAGGAGGCAATGGTATTAGAGATTAAAACCTGAGCAGACTGCGGATGACAGTGGAAGCCCAAAAACTCCATTTGCACAGTTCCCACACAGATTAAGCCTCCAGTGAATCTCCTTAGACCATGAACAAAGAATGGAAATAGTCTTGTTATACACTGAGTGCATTGGAAAGTAGGTTAACACAGATAATTTTTAACGTTATTGTTTTTCTCTCTTTTGGTCCCTTTTAAATTTGTTCTAGTTTTTATATTTTCTTTTGGATTGAGGGCTGTTTTTTTTGCATATGATTTTCTTTCTTTTTTTTTTGGAGTTTTCAGTGGTTTATTGAGCATTCAATATTTTGCCATGATGACTTAGGATAGTTAGGTGTTTTTTTTTTATTTTGTGTTTTACATTTTATTAGGGGCTCATACAACTCTTATCACAATCCATACGCATATGATTTTCTTTAAGTAAAATCTAGGATAGGACTTAGTTACTGTGAAGACTATAAATGGATTAAGTTTCTTTGGGTTAGGACAGGGCAGGCTGGGGCAAATGGTGAGTTTAAGACTGAAGAAAATGTTCTAAAATTGATGGAGATCATAACTGCACAGCTCTTTTTAATATATTTAAACCACTGGGTTGTGTGGTATATGAATTATGTCAATTAAACTCAAGTTAAATTTTTTAAATGCAGTTAGCAAGTAAATTGTTTATAAAACTCATGGCAAATTTACTGAATACATGCCGTGGCAATTACATTATATCCTGTCAGCCTGTCAATAAAATTGCAGCTTGATGACCTCATTTTGAGGCATGACAGAAATAAGTAGCTCAATGGAGATCAAACCCAGTCTCTCTACCTTCCTTTTCTGCGCTGAGAGAGTCAGAGAGCTGGAGGGGACCCGTGCCAACACTGAAATGCATACACTGCCACTGGATCCACAAGACCTTCTACCCACTGGCCTGCGATATTCCTGCATTTGGCATCATTACATATACTGTGAATCTAAAGAGGAATTTATCGACTAGTAACGAACATATAGGCTAATATCGGACTTAGGAACTTGATCTGAACTGGGCTGAGATGTTTTCTCAATATATAATTGCTCTTTTATATAAAGTTCTTATACACATGAGTGTATGACTGTTCCTCTAGTCAACCCAGACTAACACTTTCTTTCATAAGTGATATACTATACCAAACTCACACAATAACAGCATTGATCACATTCCGTTCTATGCTATGTTCCAAATGGGCAGCCTTAATCATCCTGTAACAACCCTGTTAATACAGCAGTTCTCAACCTGTGGGTTACGACCTCTTTTGGGGTCAAAGGACCCTTTCACAGGAGTCACTTAAGACCATTGGAAAACATGTATTTCCAATGGTCTTAGGAACCAAGTCACTGCTCCTCTATCCATCTCCAGGAGGGTCTGCCCACATACGAGTACGCAGTGTAATGACATAATCAGACAACCCCATCACATTCAACTTGTACAAATAAAGGTGGATGTGACAGGGTTGGCACCACAATGTGTTTATGTGGACAAGTCACACATGCGTAGAGAGCAGCTGCTGTGTTAAAAGCAGCTACTGTGTTAAAAGCAGCGACAGTGTTAAAAGCAGCAGTATTGGTGGTAAATGACACTTCATGAATTATTATTTCTGGGTAAAATCATAAACTACTGCAAAAAATCGATATCTGTACCATGGGAACTTTATCTGGATGCTGATTGGTCTTTTTATATTCAGCTGTGGTTGATGTGAATACTGCTCCTTGTGATAGTAACAGGTATGTAAAAACACAACATAGAGAATGTTAAATCATAGGAAATTTTAATAAACTGTATTGACTAAATTGTGCCATGTATCATCTTTAGTACTATTTTTTTTTAAATAAGAAATTTAAACAAGACGCTTGACTTGAAGGGAAAACTATCTAGGCTTCATTGAGAGTAATTTACGCCTACTTAAAGACAGATTGCCCTACATGTAATAGCTACATACAAAAATGTTATAAAACTGTCCTTGGTTTTACAATGATAAATGAAAAACATAAAAATTCTTCAATCGAACAAGGCATGCAAGGATTTTTTTCATGTCATTTTTTTTGTTTTTGTTAAACAGTGAGAGCAAAATAACCTACTGAAATACAAAGAGAGAAGCTGAATGAGCAAGCCACTGATGGAGAAGGGGAGCTTTCACAGAACCAGTGTTTTCCCCATCCCATCTCCACCTGATGTTGATCAAAACATACCATTGGTGATTTAGTAAACGAATAAATAAACAAAGGCAAAAATTTAATATGCTTGTGTACATGCACCAGTTACTTTGTGTACAATAAAGGAATGAGGAAGGGGAAATGAAATAAAGAGAAAACTATACTGTAGTTGTCAGGAGGTGGTGGAATCAAACTGTGGTTTTCTAATCGAGAATGGATTCTTGGTCGGCTGGAAGAGAGTTCTGGAGGAAAGGAGCAGGCTCCCTTAGAAGATGCCTCCTGTCTGCTGCTGGAACACATCAATTGTATCTTCATCCTCCATTTCCAACTGTGCAGGTGTGTCTGTTTCATTGATTGGCTGTCTGTCGAATCAAATCAGATCTGACTCATTGACAAACCCTGTTCACAATAGGCTTCCATTAGCTTACTAAGTGGGTGTGCCTCTGAATCTTAAACTGCACCACAGAACCATCCTGCCCTACCACCTTCAAGTTAATCTGATCATTGTTCTCAGTCCTGACTCCTCCCTTGAGTTTTTTGTTGGCCAGGGTGAATGCTGAAGTCTTCTCAAAAGAGGTACCAGGTCCGCACCAAAGGAGCACACAGGCAGCTGCAGGAACAGCAGGAGGAGGTGGCAGTGGTGGAGGAGGGAGAGCCATCTTTTGTATTATTAAAGCTATGGTTATATATTATTTTCATTAGCCAACCATCCCATGACAATGGATCATGTAGAAGAACGTTAAGAAAAGATAGTGAGGATTTTTTATGGTATGGTTTTACTTCAATGACAGCAGGAACTGAGAAACTACAATGTCTTACTTGTTGTGAAGTTCTATTAGTTGAATCTATGAAGCTGAACAAACTAATATGCCATTTTGATAGCAAATATCCGAGCTTTGCTGGCAAGGATACCAACTATTTTAAAAGCAAAGCTGATGATAAACTCAAGAAAGCCAGACTTGACACTGGTGGCAAGTACCACAAACAAAACGTAGCAGTCATTGAAGTTTCATATTTGGTGGCACTCAGAATCACCAGCGCTATGAAACCCTACACCATTGCTGAGGATTCACTGTTGCCAGGGGCCAGTAAATTGTTCGAGTTATGATCAGAGATGAATTTGTTACAAAATTGAGCGCAATTTTCTTATCAAATGACACTGCCTGCAGAAGAATAGCAGACAAGGCTGCTGATATTCTTGATCAGATAATCCAGGAAAGTAAATCTGCTCCACTTCCAATATTTAGCATCCAGCGTGATGAATCTACAGACGTTGCAAACTGTTCACAGTTACTGTTTACCTGAGGCATATTAATGATGGCGACTTTAAATATGAGTTTCTTTTTTTGCAAACCTCTTAAAATGGCAACTACTACACGTGATGTATTTGATAGTTGGTTCATTCTGAAAGAGCATAAGATCTCTTGGGAAAAGGTTTGTGGTGTTTGCAGATGATGCTCCACTATGCTAGGATGTCAATCTGAATTTCAACGTTTGGTACTGAGTCACCGAAAGTCACCGGAACTCACTGTATAACTCCTCAGAAAATATTAGCAACAAATACACGGCCAAAAGAGTTACAAGAAGTAATGAGAAGCATCATAAATTCTGTCAATTTTGTAAAGGCGAGCACTTTAAACAGTCTACTGCTTTCGCAACTGAAGTGAGACGGTTGTCCAGAGGAAAAGTTTTAAAAGGTGTTTTTGAGCATGGTGATGAACTCAAAACGTTTTTTATCAGAAAACATGACCGCAGTTCAAAGCATTTTGCAGCGATAAAAGTGAGATACAGAAAATAGTTTGATTGCCATCTTTGCCATCTTGAATGAGTTACAATTTATTACTGCAAGGACAAAATGCAACATGCCTTGATTTATCTGAAAATATCTGATCATTCCAAAGGAAACATCAGCTTTGGGGAAAAAAATTGGATGAAAATAAAATTTACCAAAAAAATAATAAAAAGAAAATAAAATTTACATGCCTACCCTATCTGTTTTCTTTGAAGAACATGACACTGAACCAGACAAAAGGATTACAATTTCTGTGAAAGAACACTTGCATATGCTTGCAGATGAAATTTCATCGTACTTTCCAAATCTACCCGACACCTCATTTGCACTTGCCAGAAGCCCATTTGCAGTCAAAGTTGAAGATGTTCCTGAGATAGCACAAGAGACGTTTATTGAACTAACAGCGATGCAGCGAGAACTGATTTCTCTACAATGCCAGTTACAAAATTCTGGATCAAGTGTTTGCAGTCAGGTCCTGTTCTGTCGGAGACTGTGTTGCACCTTTTTCTTCCATTTCCAACAACTTATCTTTGTGAAACAGGGTTTTCCAGCTTGTTTGTTATCAAGTCTAAATAAAGAAGTAGATTTGTTGTGGAAGATGATCTTGTGCTCTTGCAAAGACTGTCTGGAGAATTTCTGATCTAGTGAGAAAGAAACTATCTCAACCTTCTGGCTTTTTACGCACACTGTCGCAAAATGTAGCAATGTAGTACACTATTGTTATATTAAGGCTGTTACTCATGCTACACCATGCTTCAAGACAAAATTTCATTTATTTATAATTAGAAATCAGTATTTCACAAGATATAATTACCTATTTTTGTGATTAATCACTATGCTTTAAATATGTTCAATTTGTAAACTAAAAATATATCCTACATATCAGATGTTTACATTATAATTCACAACAGTAGCAAAATTACAGTTATGAAGTAGCAACAAAAATGATTTTAAGATTGGGGATCACCACAACATGAGGAACTCTATTCAAGGGTCGTGGCATTAGGAAGGTTGAGAACCAAGGCTGTAGTAGGACACACTATGACCCCATTTTGTAAATAAAGGAGTGAACACAGAGCAATGAGGTTACTTGCCCAAGATTAGAAAGCAGTGTCAGGAGTTGAAACCAAGTGTTCTGACTCTAATGTTCTATCTTGAAATACTGGTCTAGCACCCTACCTTCAGTGACAAATACTCATCTTATTCTGAATATTTATTCATGCTGACTAGAAAACTACATATCTCCTAAGAATAATGTCGGTTTTTCAACTCCACTGATGAATCACTAATAAATAAAAGAAACTCCTTTTTTTATTGTTTGTCAGTTTTCCCTGTAGCACTAGAATTACTTACTACTACTCCCTTCCAGGAGGGTACCCCAGTGGCAGTTGCTACATTTGTCACTATTAATGGAAAGGTTGGCAATTTGAATCCACTTAGCTACTCTGTAAGAGAAAAATATGGCAGTTGTTTTCCATAAAGATTGATAGTGTATATGGATTATGTGCCAAATAAGACAGTTCAAAACAAAAATAATGTATAGCCTTATAAACCTCTGAGGCAGTTTTAGTCACAATCGACTTGAGAGTAATGAGTTTGGTTTTATACTTCCCATGCCTATCGCAGTAAGTACTAACTGCTTAAAAAACGCTGAAAACTTATTGCTGAAAAGGTGATCAAATCATGGATCAAATGATAGCAACTCAAAAGATTAGCTAGGAATCTTGGAGTAGTAAGCTTATGCTAGTGAGGAATAACTCAGAAAAGTATGGTAAGAATGGTTGCTTAATTCAAAAAGTATGTGTCAATAAATTATATATACAAACTGCTGAGTTAGTAGTTTATATTTACCTCTACACATTCTCACAAACAAAATATAGAAAATTTACAGAAAACAGAGAAATACTAGTAAACATCATTGTAGAAAAAAAAGAGCCAGGATCTCAGTATTTTCCCAAAATCATTAACTTGAAAAAGTGCTAACTTACTTCTTCAGCAGACATGTGAAATCGTAAAGCATTAGGCAACACACTGCCATATTCCCACCTAAGTGCACGAATCCGCAGTAACCGGTCATACCTAGGACATTGAGAGAGTATTAGCATACAAACAAGCAGGAAATCAGACATTGTTCTATCAGTAAGACTCAAGGATCTTATCAACTAAACTGTCATTTGTGGATTTTTTTTTTTTAAGATTCTGATGCAAATAGATCTACTCTAAGAAGACATCTTTGGGACTACCAGAAATCGGGAATAGGAACTGGGCTGATGCCCCTAGCACTGTTCATTGTCGTAACTGTGATGGTGACACAGCAGTAATGTGGAAAAAGATCAGAAAGGCCCTTATTTCTTAGAGATGTATCCTAAAGTATATAGTGGTAAAATGTTATCTGATGTTTAGTACTTAGTTTTAAGTAGCCTAACATACATATGTCATAAATTATGGAAAATGTATTGTTAAATTTATAAGACAACTCCAGGAGCTTCACAATATTATTCTCTCTGCTTTCAAGAATAGTGCAATCTTTTACAATACAAATTTTAAACTGGAAAAACGAAATTAAAATGCTTACATTAAATCAAACTTAAAAGAAATAACTCACTGCCACATGGAGTTGTTTGACTCATACTGACACTGTAAGGACAGGATAGAAGCGCACCAGTGAGTTTCCGAGATTGTAACTCTTTTTTAAGAGTAGAAAGCCTCATCTTTTCCCCGCAGAACAGCTGGTGGTTTTGAAATGCTGTTTCTGGTTAACAGTCCAGCGCATAAACACTGAAAACACTCTCACTTCCATCAAGCCAATGCTGACTCATAGCAAACCCCTGTGGGTTTCCGAGATTGTAATTATTTACAGGAATAGAAACACGGCCTTTTCCCCTCGGAACTACTAGTGGTTTTGAACTGTGGACCATGTAGATCACAGCCCAACAAGTAACCATGCTACCAGGGCTCCATGCATAACCACAGAGATAAATAAATCTGAGATCTCTTGCTATCAACCAGAAACTTAATTGAGAAACCCCATGGAAAACTCTTCTTTGTTTCCTGCTACTACAAGTAAAATCACAGCAGCTTACAAGTACGCAATAGTGCAGCGTCGATTTCTTAACAAAGAACAGTGCCGAAATTTGATGGTTGGTATCAAATTGCTTCTTCCGTCTGATTTTGCTTCATTACTAGGAAGAGAATTAAAGAGAAAATGGATAAATACACTGCAGAACAACAAAAATTTTTAAGTTTTATTGACATGTAACAATTCACATCAAACAATTCAATAGTTATTAAGAATTGTACAAAAAACTGTACAATTACCACTACAATCAATTTTAGAACATTTTCTTATTTCTTGTACTCATTGTTATTAGCTTCCTGTTTCCCACCAACCACCCCTACAATCCCCACAAGAAACCATTAAATCCAGTTCCTGGCACTACAGAACCAAAAAATTAACTTTTCCATGATATTTTTCAAAGGACTGATACACGTACACATTTTTACCTATTTGTACGTAACAGTTTACCTAAGCAAATTGTGCTGCTTCTACTTCAGAACTTTTATTTACACATTACAAGATTAAAGTAAGAAAAAGCCAAGTTAACTAACTTGTCAATGCAATGATACTATAATAATTTAATCTCCTTTAACCATTTGGTATTGTACAGTTTTGCACACTGATTGCTTTCTATTATTTCAAAAGACAAGTGTCCTATTTGTTCACTGAGGTAAGAGAAAACCTGACATCATGGCCCGAAGAAGGTGGTCTTACATGATGTTTCTATTGTATGAGCACTCCGCTTCTAGGAGCACTTCCGAATCCTCACCACACTACTGTAGCTGGACATGGAGTCAGCAGTTTATTCATTCAACAAATATTTGCTATTTCCCCATCTATATTTTTTTACTATACTTTAGGGTTTTTTCATATACAGAGGAAGTAGTTTCACCCTATAAAATGCACATCTTCTTAGACACTTGATATGGATCACATTTTAAAACCAGAAGAACAAAAGGAGTAAGTATCTACTTTAGCATTTTAAAGCAATTAGATGAATATAAAAAGGGTCCACCATGCTTTGTTCCACATAATGCACTAGGCCCTGAAAACAGGAAAAATGCACACCCTGTGCTGTTAGGTTTTTCTATCTGCTGTCACTCTATGGGTACCAGATTATGGTCTACATTGTACAAACTAAGCACAAATACACCTAATACCAAGTACTTAAAAACATACATCAAATGTCCTAAAAAAAATCACATTTATAGGTGGGAAAATAAAAAGATTTCTTTTGATATATAATTTAACCAGACATTGCTTACAGTGATTGTTTTCTCAGAAGGACATCAGGAAGATGGGGGACAAATTTTTAAAACAAGAATTTACAAGTGTTATGAATACAAGAAAGTAGTTCAAAGTGGAACACATCCTGGCCCACCAAGCCCTGAGGACGATATTTCCACTCAGAGAAGTCAAAGCACAGAGAGGACCATATGGCCAGTCCACTATGAGACACGATGTACCTCACTGACCCATAGTGCTACCAGGGGACAACACTGGAAACACAGTGTGGGAACTGTGCCCAATCTGACCCCATCACACTGAGGCAAAACACTAAGAGCCATGCAACAGAACAGCAAAGGAAGCAGAGCAAAGAAGTCTTGAGGGAGTACAAAAAATAGACTTTGGGGCCAGAGTGTGCCACCCCATCAGACTCAACTGGAAAACACTCCTAAAGGTCAACAAACAGACCTTGAACTATTTACAGGCTTTTCTTTTTTTTTTTTTTTGTCTTTTTTTGGTTTTCTTTTGTTGCTTCGTTTTGCTCTGTCTTGTTTTTTGTGCATATTATTATCTCTGCAATTCTATCTAGAAAAAATAGGCGGGATAAACAATCTGAAGGAGAAAACAACGGACTGCTGGTTCTGGGGAGATATGGGAGCAGGGGAGGCGGGGGTGGGGGGAAAGGAAGTGGGTGTTAACAAACCTAGGGACAAGGGAACAATAAGTGATTCAAAATCAATGGCCAGGAGGGTGCAGGAGGCCTGGTAGGGCTTGATCAAGAGCAGTATAACCTAGAGGAATTACTGAAATCCAAATGAAGACTGAGCATGATAGTGGGACAAGAAGAAAGCAAAAGGAAATAGAGGAAAGAATTAGGAGTCAAAGAGTATTTAAAGGTCTAAATACAGGTGTGTACATGCCAATATTTATATATGATGATGGAGAAGTAGATCTAATGTGCATGTATTTATAGGTTTAGTATTAAAGGACATTGGGACTCTACTCAAATACTCCCTCAATGCAAGAACACTTTGTTCTATTAAATTGGCATTCCATGATGCTCACCTTCCCTACATGATTGCTGAAGACAAAACAGGTGCATAAGCAAATGTGAAAAAGAAAGCTGATGGTACCAGCTATCAAAAGATATGGCCTCTGGGATCTTAAAGGCTTGAAGATAGAGACCCACATGGATGAAGCACACTAACCTGTGTGATCACGAGGTATCTATAGGAACAGGTACCAGTCATCAAAGAACAAAAAAAATCATCATTGTGAATGAGGGGGAGTGCGGAGTGGAGACTCAAAGTCCATCTGTAGGCAAGTAGACATCCCTTTACAGCAGGGTCACAGGGAGGAGACGAGCCAGTCAGTGTGCAGTATAACACTGATGAAACACGCAACTTTCCTCTAGTTCTTTAATGCTTCCTCCCCCAATTATCATGATCTCAATTCTACCTTACAAATCCGGGTAGACCAGAGGCTGTACACTGATACAGATAAGAGCCGGAAACACAGGGAATCCAGGGCAGATAAACCCTTCAGGATCAATGAGTGCAGCAATACCAGGAGGGTAAGGGGAAGGTGGGGGAGAAAAGAGGAACCAATGATCCACATATAACCCCCTCCCTGGGGGTGGAAAACAGAAAAGTGGGTGAAGGGAGATATTGGACAGTGTAAGACATGAAAAAAATTTTATAAATTATCAAAGTTTTGTGAGGTAGGGAGGGAGGGAGAAGAAGGGTAAAAAATGAGCGGATACCAAAGACTCAAGAAGAAAGAAAATGTTTTGAGAATGATGATGGCAACAAATGTGCTTGACATAATAGATGGATTTATGGATTGTGCAAAGAGTTAGTTATACAAGCCCCCAATAAAATGATTTAATAAAATAAATAAACCTAACCAAACTCACTACCAAAAAAAAAAATTTCCTGTATCCATTGCTGGTAGGAATGTAAAATGGTATCGCTAATGTAGGTAGTAGTGTCGCAGCTCAACAAAAATCTGATCTACTACACCCAGATTTGAAAAGACATGCAAACAGACTTGTACACCAACATTCCTTGCTATACTATTTGCAATGGGTGAAGATAAGAACCACCTAATGCCCATGAATAGGAAAATGTGATATATATGTGTACACACTACTGCTGCTGCTGATGTTGTTACTCAGCCAATCGGAGAAATGAAGAATTGGCACAATCTACAATATGGATGGGACTCGATGTCATTAAACTAGTGAAAGAAGTCAACCACAGCACGGGACTTGGTTTCAATCTCTTGCCACCAAGAACAGTGGCCCAGAACTACCAGTCTGTTTTAATGCTTCTTTGCTTTTTATGGCAGGTGTGGCTCTGCTGTTGTAAATATTATTGGAACGTTTGCCCTATCACCAACTCCTGTTGTTTCTGTAAATAGTGCTCAGTCACTTAAAGGTTTAATTTACACAAGTCAACAATTCATGTATTGCAGTTCACAGCTGGCCCATACTTGTATAATTTCCCTTTCTTGACAATGTTCTAAATTCTGTAACATTGGCTAAACTAATGACACCATCAAAGTGTACCGGCTACACATTAGACTCCTAAGTGAAACATCAGCAGTTTAAAGTCACCAGCCAAGTCTGTGGGGGAAGGATGAGGCTTTTTACTCCTGTGATGATGTGCAGGCTGGGAGACTCACAGGACAGTTCTACCCTGCCCTATAAAGTTGTCATGAGTCAGCAAGGGGATGATAATTGATAATGTTCTGTAACATAAAATGACAATGATGTCTCTTAGGTGAACCAGAGTCATTTATAAACCATGAGTGGATTTTAGGCTTGTACTTAATTCTAGTCCCAATCTAAGAACAGCTAGTTCTTATGACATGGTCCTGCTTGGTGGTTGCCCTCATGAAGAAATCACTGAAGATATGAGTCTACAGCAAAATGTGGTGAAGAACCTAGATGGTGCCCAGCTATTAGAAAAAATAGTATTGGGGATTTTAAAGGTTTGTTTTCTAACAAGCAGCCATCTAAGTGGGGTGTCACATGGAAGGAGCCCATCAGCCTGTGTGAACATAATCCAAATCTAAAGGCTGGAATGATATCAAAGCTTAAATTGTGAACAATTGGTTTGTAGAAGGCTATGGTTGTCAGTGGAAGCCCAAAATCCATTTAGAGGGTCCACAAAGAGATCAAGCCTCTTGTGAATTCCCTCTCGTTATAGCTGAGGGATGTGAAGAGCTCTATTATCAGACACTGTAAATCAATATGTCAGACATAGATCAAAATGCAGTATATCTTATTTGATTTTCCTTTGGACCCATTTTAAAGCTGTTTCAATTTTAAAAAAAAGTGAAGGGAAAATACTCATGAAGCAAACCCTTGGAGCCTCACTGTGACCATGGACGAGGGGTGGAGGGCCTCGCTAGCATGCAGAGCGCAGTGGATTCCTGCGGATGCGGTTAGGTTCAAACTCAGCACCCCACCATTTGCTCTCCCTTATGAGCCATCTAAATGTGTTCTAGTTCTTAAGATACTTGTAGCTTTCTTTTGACTGAGGTTTTTGTTTTACTTTCATAGTCTTGTTAGTGTTGTTTTTATTGTTTTCACTGTTTTTCTGTATATAAAATCCAAGATAGGTGAATCAGAGGCAGTAACTGGATTCATGGTTCCTTGGGGCAGGGCAGGGGAGGTGGGGAGGAAATGGGGAGCTAATAACAATGAGTCCAAGAATGAAGAAAATATCTAAACCTGATTATGGTGATGATTCTACAACGATATGTGAATTATATACCAATAAACTGTTAAAAAGTCCATCGCAAATTATATAATTAAATGGTTCAATCATATTAAGAAGAGTTGTACAATCATTACCACAATCGAATTTAGAACATTTTCTTCCTTCTTGTACTCACTGTTATTATTGTACTCACTTCCTTCAAACCGCCCCGGCCACAACTCAGGAACCATTAATCAAGATATTGTCTCAATAGATATACCTACCCTAGATTTCATATACACTAAAACATTTAAAAACAGCAAAAAACCTACTAAAAATAACAAAGTAAAACAAAAGTATCCCAACTGAAAAGATAGAAAATATAAAAAACTAAAATCAATTTAAAATGGGTCAAAAAGGAGATCAATGGCTATGGTGCTAAATTTTAAAGGAATTGCATCTGCAATAATCCACTTTCCAATGCACTCTGCATAACAGCAAGGCTAACCACAACACTTGTCTATGCTCAGAGAGGACTCACAGAGCTTTATCCATACATATTTCCCCTGCACTTTGTTTTTACTGAAGTAAAATGGGTCAAAACAGAGGTCAAATGATATCATGCTTTATTGTAATCATCTCTATAACACTCTCTGTCTGATAGCAAGACTACTGACATCCTTCAACTGAGTCAGAGAGGATTCACCGGAATCTTAAGCCACTTGTGTGGAACTTGCAAATGATTTTGGATTTCCACTGTCATCCATATCCTTCTGCAAATCAGGTGTTCACAATTTAAGCTCTAATACTATTCCCTCCTTCATATTTGAGTTTTAATTATTCACACTCCTCTGGTCACAAAGGCTGATGTGCTTCTTCCATGTGGACTTAGGTGACATTTCACTCAGAAGGCTGCTTGTTGAAAAATAAGACCCCCATGCGCCATTCTTTCTAAAAATCATACCATCTAAATTTCTTTACTACACTTTGCTATAGCATCCATATCTTCAGTGAGCATCAAAAAGGGCCAAGTCACAAGAACTAATTCTCATATTGGGCTAGAATTAAATGCAAGTCTAAATCCCATTCATGTTATCTATGGTTTACGTACATCTCTGGTTAATCTTAAGAGACATCATTGTAATTTTATATTAGAGAACATTATCAATCACCCCCAGGGGCACATGGCAATTCTATTGATAGTGTGAACTTTTTGATTAAAGAATCTATAAACGAATGCTGATCAAAAGGGAAAAATTCAAAATTGAATTTCAAATTACCAAGAACTCTAGACTTTCTAGAGCCACGTAAACTGGAAAAACCCAAGTCCTAAAATAATCCTTAAACCAAAAATATCCTCCAAAGTGGGTCACTCCACAAAGAGGTGGGATATGGGATAAGACCATCCACCTGAGGGTCTACACCAAGACAAGGCTGGGGCAAATCCCCACAGAAATGAAAGAACCTTGCCAGGAAATCAAGTTTAGGCCAGGGGAGAGGAACATCACTGATAGTTCTGTTGGCGAGCATGGTAGGTGAATGGGGAGAAATATCCTCACATTGGGAAGGTGTGCTAAACAATGATTGTAGGGAACCTATAGGGACAGATTTTATGTTCCTGGGTAAACACTACAAATATGTCTCTAGCCAAAGCTCAATAAAACATGCCATGGACTAAACACCAAGATGTCACTGGATGCTGACCTTGTGGTACGGTAAACCTTGTGGTCAGCATGGCATCACTCGGGCTACACAAGCGCTTAACACAGAGGCCCAGCAGAATGAACTGAGCCTGGCCTCAAAGGTGCCTGTACCCTTGGACTGAGGACTGGGGTGCTTAGATAGAAGAGGAAGCAGAGTGGCTGCCCTGGACCTGTGGAAGTGATGGTCATTGGACCTTGGGGGGAACCCCATTTGGTTGGAGTCCATCAAAAGGGACTCAGAATCACCATATATTTAGTACCTTGATGCTCCCCTCTCAGTGATATGACTGGCTTTGATCTGTTGGGCAGGGATTTAAACTTGGAAGAATTGATCCAGGATGTTTCCCCTGGCATCGATCCCCCCTGCTTAGGGTAAACAGAATTCAACTGAATATGAGATCTAACTGTGTGGAGCAACAACTCATGGGTTTCGGCTCAAGTTAGAACTGTACTTGCAGACTCCTCAAACCTACAGCAGAATGATGTGTCATCGGAAAACTTGATGGTGTTGCCAGTGCAATCATCTTATACTCCAGGGGGAATGATTGACAATGTGTTACTTTTCTGTTTCTATGGGTTTTTTCCCTGCCTTTCATTTGCTTGTTTTGTTTGTGTTTCTCTTTAGTTGTCTGCTAGTTGTTTTGCTGCTGTTGGTGGGGTAGTTGGTCTTACAGGGTATTAATTTGTCATAGTATGGCTGTCAAAGTAAACCCGAGCTATGCATATCCCAGGGACAAGCAGATGGATTCTGGCCCCAATTTAACTTTAGTCCCAATCCAAAGACAGTTAGTTTGGATAACATGGCCTTGCCCACCTCATGTAATGATCACTGAAGATAAGGGTGCTATAGCTAAGTGTGGTGAAGAAAACAAATGGTGCTCACTATCAATCGGAATAGTGTGTGGAGTCTTAAATTCAAACAAGTAGTCATCTAAACGAGGAGTGAACTATGTCCACAAAGAAGAAGCACACCAGCTTGCGTGACCCAAAGGCACTCAAAACAAAATTCAAAAATGACAAAGGGAAAAGTATCAGAGCCCAAATTTCGAAGACCCAATTTATAGAATGCTATAGAAGATAGGGGGGCCCCAAACCCATCTGCAGAGTATCTAGTCAGATTAAGCCACCAGCAGATCCCCTCTAGTCACAGGAAAGTGTCTCGAACAGCTTTTCTATCAGATAGAGATCATTGTAAGTGTGATTATGCTGGAATGAACTGGATACATGGTCAGATGACCTCCCTTCTAACCTGAACTTGTTCTTGGTCAGTGGTTTTCAACCTTCCTAATATACATTTACTACAGTCCCTCATATTGTGGTGACCCCCCCAACCATAAAATTATTTTTGTTGCTACTTCATAACTGTAATTTTGCTACTGTTATGAATCGTCATGTAAAACCTGATAAGCAGGAAGTATTTTCATTGTTACAATTTGAACACAATTAAAGCAGAGTGATTAATCACAAAAACATTTTCTATTGTGAAAGACTAATTTCTAACTACAAATGAAATTAATTTTGTTGTAAAGCATAGTGTAGCATGGGTAACAGTTTTCACGCCAGTTACTCGTATGTGGGCATATCTGCATATGGGCAGCCCTGCCTAGAGACAGCTAGAGGAACAGTATCTTGGTTCCTAAGACCATTGGAAATGTGTTTTCAGGTCTTAGGTGACTCCTGTGAAAGGGTTGTTTGACCCCCAACGGGTAGTAACCAACAGGTTGACAACTGCTGTTTAGGTGAGAGCATTTCTTGCTTGTTCTAAGACAAGGTGGTCTTTTCTTTCTTACTCATTATTTGTAATTTTATCTCTAAAGAATTGATTGTGTTAATGATTATGTAAGTCTTCTTGATATGACTGAACTATTGAATTGTGTGATATATGTGGATTAAGTACCAATAAAACTGTTTTAAAAAAGGCTCAGAAACCCACACAGGCAGTCTATCCTGTCCCATAGAGTCACTATGAGTCGGCATTGACTCAATGGCAGTGAGCTTGGTTTGTTTTTTGACCAAATCACAGGGCACTATTACTTTGTCTTACAGCTCAAATTCTTCACTGTGCCAAATCCCAGGCTGAACTTTTACTATCTGTAAATCTAGAAACCTTTTGAGCTTTCTGCAGCACTAGTTCTGTATAAACTCCACTCCAACTATGAATAATCTCTACTGCGCCGATACTCAAACCAAACTCTGCCAGTGAGTTGATTTCCACCCAAAGCAGTTCTGCCCATAGGACAGGGTAGAACTGCCCCTCTGGATTTTTAAGACTGTCACTTTATAGGAGTAGAAAGCTTCATCTTTCCTCCTCAGAGTAGCTGATGGTTCCAAACAGCTGATCTTGCAGTCAGCAGCCCAACATGTAGCTATCATGTTGTCTATTGTCTATACTGCCTACTATATATTGTCTATTCTCTTTACTCAATGCATTAAAACATCTATTAATTTTTTTAAAAAGTAAAATGTATGTATTCCACTTTGTTAGTGCTTTTATTCACTTGTATCTCAATTTGGGTCTATCCTAATTCTGTCATATCAATCAACCAACAAATATGCATTAAAGCACCCAAAATGCAGATATAACAATAAGCAATATTAAGTCCTTTAGAGCTGGGCTAAATTATATAGTTAGAATATAATCAGGTGCACAGAGATTAAAAAAACCCCAAATATGATGCAAAATCAACTAGCTAATATTATTTCTAATTAATTCTTAACTCTGATAACTTAAAAAAAATCTTATGAAAACTTACACATCGGATTGGTTTTGTTCATATAAAGCCTTCATCTCCTCCAGAATTTGTCTGAGTCCATCCTCCTGGAATATATAAACTGCTTTTGATATATATCCATGGATTCCCCAATGCATTCAATTAATCCCCTAAATCTATCTGTACTACATTTATCCTCAATTTATATATATAATTTATTTAAAATCCATAGCCATTGCATAAATTCTGGCTATTTATGTACCTATATCAAAAATAAAGGCTTAATCGAGCATGAAAGTACACATTCTCACTGCAAAAACAACAAATACAAGTTTTAAAATATTTCTCCCAATTTTTTCCCCCAAAGACACAGTTTTGGTTTGTATTGCAAGAAAAGAAAAGCCAAAGGAATTTTTCCTACCATCTACCTTAAGATAGAAATTTTTCACTTAGACAAATAAAATGTTTTAATTCTAAAATTCATAAATGTTAATAAGATAGTTGACCATTTGAAAAGAAGTGACATCACATATTCTTTCAGCCAAAATACAGTCTTGGGTTCAACCAACCCTGTAGCCAATTATATGTTGAAAATATCTGATGATGATGAATAGCCTTGTTTACTCTTGATGTCATTTATTACCCATTTCATCTCCACAATTCTAAAAGTTACAAGTCCTGCTAGTCTTCAATCACTTAAAAAACTCATTTATCAATATCTGTAGAATTGAGTTTCAATCATCCACATTTCTCACCACTAGCTCATCTCTCTGCCTCCATTAGTTCTTCTCTTCTGATGCATTTTCCATATTGCCAATAACCAAAACCACTTCCATTAAGTACATTTTGATTAAATGACCCTATAGGACGGAGAAAATTGCTCCCTATGGTTTACACAGCTGTAAATCTTTACAGAAGCGGCTATCTTTCTCCCTTAGAATGGCTGGTGTGTTTGAATTGCTGACCATTAGGCTAGCAGCCCAATGCATAACTCCAGGCCTCATTTTACTGCCAATAAGTACTCCAAAATATAAAAACATCCCGCCACACCCCTACCTGAAAACCTCTACCTGATTCCAAATGCCTGTGGAATAATGCCGAAGTTTTTCTAATCCTAGAACCCACCATTGACATCTCCATACATAACCTTTCCAGTTGTGATCATGAGTCTTAAGCCATTGTTTATCACCTGCCTGTGTGAGGGCTAATACTTCATACAAGGCTCGAACACCCACTCCCAACCCCCCAGTAGCATTTCTCTTTATGCTCCCATCTACGCAACACCAGTTTCACTTACCACATTGCATTCTATTCACTTGTGTTTCTTGGTCCTCTCACTGACATCTATCTAGTTGCTGCCCTATGATTGTTTACTACGATGCTTAAACGTACAGGCTCTTGAGCCAGACTTCCAGGGTTCAAGCTCTAGCTCTGCTCTTTACTGGCTATATCACCACTGACAAATCTCCTAACTTCAATTCTCCACTCACATGTTTGAGGTGGGGGGAGACAGCTCAGATCTCACACAATGATGAGGAGAGACAATTGCAAGCTAAGTGCTGAACATCATTCCTACTTCCATGTTATTGTAGTGGACAAATAATCATAATAGTAACAATACGACTGTTAGCACTATTATTATTTCTTGTAGAAACAGCATACAGGGACTCAGCCCTGGGTGTGTCAGGTACAGTTCCTCACTACACCAAGAGCTCTGTACCATCATCATGCCCATTTTTGTTGGTGAGAACACTGGACGCACAGAAAGCCTGAGTCCACAGTGATCGAACAGAGTATGAATCTCAGTCTGGCACCAGAGGCCTACTTCATCATCACATTTTGCTCACTGAGTGCGTGCGCGCACACTAACGCGCATAAAACGCTAGATCCAATAAAAACGACTGGTTCTGTGGGTTTCTGAGGCTGTCAATCTTTAAAAGAACAGAAAGCTTCCAGCTTTCTTCGGCAGAATGGAGGTGGATTCGAATTTACTTTAGTTCGTATTAGGCAACCTTTTACTTGGCTAAGCAAAGGAAAAGCAACAAAGCTAAAAATGAAGCAAAACGGAAGGAAGTAGACTTTGAGGAAGCGCAATTGCTGAGTTGTACAGTAACTTCCTTCTTTCTCCCACAGTAACCTTTTGTTATGCTGTTACTTTCCCTTCCGGAACTTGGCTCACACCCTCAGGGGAATCTGAAGCAAACCGCGAAAAGAGCAGCCCAGGGGAGATCCCGCTCACCCTCCAGCCCCTTTCAGCCAAGCTCCCCGGACCTCCATCCCGCCCTCTGCCGTCCAGCCCGTCATATTAAAGGCGGGCAGCTGCCCTTCTGGCGTGTGGTGCAGTTCGCGGACCACCTCCGTCGCCTTTTCACAGAACATGGCGGGTAGACCTGGTACCGGGACCTCCTTGTCGGCCGCCCACTTGACCGAAGAGTCTGCGGGCTCCCTGCAGCCTAGTTCGCGCCGCGCTTATTAGCGCAGGTCTAGGAAATCGCCTGCGCTTTGGCGGTAAAAATCCCCAACCAATGGGAAGGCAAGGACGCAGGTTGCGTGGCTACGGTGGTTGCAAAGGGACAATTCCATACGCGGTAGAGAAATATGACCGGAAGTGGGGAGGCGGTGACCGGTGCCTTCTTCCGGTGGAACGCGGCCTTCCGGAAAGAGTCCTTGGGGTTCTATTTGACTTTATCCATGAGGTGAGACGAATTTTCCAATACTAATCTGAGCACATAGTTTAGGGAGCAGCATAGCTTGGAATAGATGTACCGCCCACACCCCCCGAAACTTCCTCTTTTCCCTTTTTTAAAAATAAAAATCATTCTATTGAGGGCTCATATAACTATCCATATGTACATACATTGTGTCACGCTCATTTGTACATTTTTGCCATCATTCTCAAAACATTTGCTTTCTCCTTACTCCCTTTATATCAGCTCCTCACTTTTTCCCCTGCTTCATGGAACCTTGATCATTTATCAATTATTTTGTCATGTCTTACATTGCCCACATCTCCCTTCATCCACTTTTCTGTTGTGCAACTCCATGGAGGGGGTTATATGTAAATCCTTGTAATCAGTCGCCCCCCCTTTTTTTTAAATCATTTTATTGGGGGCTTGTACAACCCTTATCACAATCAATACATCATTCCATTGTGTTTAGGACATTTGTGCATTTGTTGACCTCATCATTCTCAACACATTTCCTTTCTAATTGAGCCCTTGGTATCAGCTCCTCGTTTTTCTATCTCCCTCCCTACCCCCTCCCTCCTAAACCCTTGTTAATATTGATAGGTTTAGAATTAAGGTAGCAGATGGACATTGGACCTCCACTTCTTTTCTCCCTCAATTGCAAGAACACTTTGTTCTATTGAACTGGCATGCCATGATGCTCACCTTATGAATTAAGGACATCAGGTATAATGAATAACTATACAGACAACTTACAACAAAGATACAAGAGATCTAGTAAAACTAGGTAATCTTGGAACCTTGAGCTTCAGAAGAAATTATAGAAAAGTGGACTAAAAACTAACTAGAAGATGAAGGGAAACAAAAGTGGTGCAAGAACAGACAGGTGAATTGTCAGCTAGCCTGACGCATTCCATCCAGACAGAAGCCTGGCACATTGGTAGCTGGCACTAAGAAAGGATCCTCACTTGTTTCCCACACCCTCCTGATATCACAATTGCCAGCCCCTACCTTCACCCATACACCAGACAGAGATATCCTTGTAAGTCCATTTCTGCTTGAAGACAAAGCTATGCCCTCATGGTTTAACATCCCCATGCCTAGAGATGGATTATCACCCCCATGCCCAGAAATGCTTGAGATTCTCCTCAAAGCACTAGCAAAAAATACAATGCTGGATCACTCGCTGCTCTTGGACACGTGGAAAGTTCCCCCATGATTAGCCATTCTGACCCAGCTGCTTCTCTACCAGAAAGAATCCCCTCAGCTATCACCTAAGCTGTAAAAACGCCCTACTGGATCAGGTGCGTGGACCACAGAAAACAGGCCTGCCAAGCTCCATCTGGAATCAATATTCAACCCCCTAGAGGCTGTGACCTATACAAAAAGGTCCTCACCCCAAGTTTTCTCTTTGTTTTTCCTTTTCCTTCACTTCCTTTTATTTATTTTAATCACTTCTGCACTCTGCTTTCTTCTTTATTTCTGCTTCTACTTCTATTCTTTCCATTTTAATTTACTTTTCCAGTTCCCTTCCTTTCCTTTTTTATGTTTTGATTAGCTTCTCTTTTATTTTTCTCTACCTTGGTTTTTCACACACACACACACACACACACACACACTTCTAGTTATTAAATTCCTTTCACTTGCTCTTGTTTGTCCGCTGTCTCTTGCTGGTTTCTTTTTCAAAAATTATTTCTTCGTTGGCAATTTTTTTTGTCCCTTCCTGTTCTACCTGACAGTGGACAGCAATCGCAGGCCTAGCCACCTCTATGACTGTAGTCATACCTATACAGTGACAGACACTACATACTCCTGTACCACCTGATCATCTTTACGTAAGTGAGACCACCAAACAAACCATTGCTAACTGTGCTATAATAACAACAAACAGTACTACACACATTCTCAAATTATCCTTTACAACAACCAGTAGATAGGTGGAGTGTCTGCAGTCTCAAGATACTAAGATCAATTAAACACAAAAACACTAATACTACAACATCTCAGTGGCAAAGACAATTTAAGTTTATATGAAGAAACAAGACAGAACAGCTGAAGCACATGACCAATATAGAGCTAGAAGACCTTTTTTCAGGAAGAAAAGGCATTGAAATTACCTGATAAACTATTAAAAATTATACTTTTATACTATCAATGAACCGGGAGAAAGGAAAGATTGCGAAGCTAAAGAAAAACTGAACACACACACACACACTAGAGTAATTCAGGAAAGCACTAAAATAACACATCAATTGAAACTAGAAACCGTACACCACAGCAAAGAGAAATTCAGAAGATTAATACTAAGATGAGAGAAACAGATAACGCATTAGAAGAGCAAAGGACTTTGCGAGTAGAAGGAGGCAGGGGAAGGGAGTGGTAAGCAAACAACGCCAAAGACAGGGGAACAACTAAGGAATTAAAATCAACAATGAGGAGGACATAGAGATCCTGGTGGTGTTGGGGTAACAGCAATTTAGCTGAGAAGAACTACTAAGGTGGAAGAAGGGTGAGTGTGATGGTGAGGTAGAAGAAAGGTAAAAAGAAACAGGAAAGATCTAGGAAGCAAAGCTATAGATAGAGGTATAAGCATAAGTGTGTACCTATGTAAATACATTAATTCATAAAAATAGAGGTATTGGTCTATGTACATCATATATGGCAAGACATTGGTGTAGTAGATGGACGTTAGGTCTCTGCTCAGGGCCTGCCTTCAATACAAGAATACTTTGTTCTAAGAACCTGGCATGTTGTGATGCTCACCCTCCTGGCATGATCGGTGAAGACAAAATGGGTGCACAAGCAAATGTGGTAAAGAAAGCTGATGGATTGCCTGCAACAATGATGCAAAAATAGAGCGATACTGGGGATGGTTCAGGACTGGATGGGGTGTGCTCTCTTGTCTAGAGGGTCACTGTGAGGTGGAGCTGGTTCGACAGCACCCGACCACAACAACAACAGAAAACTAAGACTGGCTCTGACAAGTGTCAGATGCTGCTCACCCAGGCTTGGACATTAACTTTCCATCGCATTAAATGTAATCGCTTGGTGTCAGAGTTGGAGAAGCTGCTATTCATACTCTAGTGATCAAGTGTTATGTGAGAAAATTACTTGTACATTTACTAGTTTGCTATTCATACCTTATTTCAGTTTAGCTTAATAACCCATTCCCTTGTTTTCTTTATCTCTGGGGAAAATAAGTATCACTAATTGGAGCAGGATATGTGAAAGTACTGCAAAAATAAAACACACCATGCTAATATTAAAAAAAAAAAGAAAGCTGATGGTACCTCTTCTATCAAAAGATATAGCATCTGGGATCTAAAAGGCTTGAGGTTAAACAAGCAGCTGTCTAGCTGATAAACAAACCCACATGGAAGAAGCACACCAGCCTGTGTGATCATGAGATGGGATCAGGTAACAGGCATCAGAAGACCCAAAACACACACACACACACCCCAAACCCCCCCCCCCCAAATCCATCTGTAGATAATGGAACATCTCCTTGCAAAAGGGTCACAAGGGATGAGTCAACTAGGATGCAGTATAACACCAATGAAATATACAATATTCCTCTGGTTCCTTGAGGTTCCTCACCCCCCACTACCATGACTCCAGTCCTGCCTTTCACTGAGGGCTAGACCAGAACATGTACACAGATACAGATAAGAGCTCGAGACACACACTGAATCAAGGAATAACAATGGAAGTAGTGATACCAGGAGGGCAGGAGAAAGGTGACTCCAATGATTGACACATAACCACACCCCCACCCCAGGGGGACGATCAACAGAAACCAAGGGTGACGGGAGAGAGTGGTTGGTTAAGATATGAAAATAATAATAATTTATAATTTATCAAGGGGTCAAGGTGGGGTGGGGAGGGAGGGGAAAAAGAGGGACTGATATTTTGACCCTGGCCTCTAAACCCATGATAAGGCCTGACCGTGGCAGCCTGCTCTCTGCTGGCTCCTCTAAGCCCCATGTCCATCACATGGCTGGTTCATTTTCTGTCAGCGCCCACGTAACTGACATATCTCCCCCACTTGCCTGAAAAGACAGCCAGGAGATCACCTCGCTAGGGTTTGGGATCAACGGTGGCCCTCTCTCCTTTGGGGACTGCCTACACCAGCGGAGCTCTTAACACTGGTCTCACTTCATGCCCTGCCTTGCCCTAGGGGCTAACTGACCCTGGGGCACAGCAAGGCCAGTATCATCACAAGGGCATAAGGACTGCACCTCTTGGCCTCCTAGTACAATCCTGCCCCTTGAGAGTCCCTGGGGTCTAATAGTAAGGGCTCAAATAGAAAGTAAATGTTTAGAAAATAATCTTGGCAACATATGTACAAATATGCTTGATACAATTGATGTATTGATTGTTATAAGAGCTCTAAGAGCCCCTTTATTAGTCTAGGTACTTTGGAGAAGTAAATCTACAGCAACTTGTGTATAAGAGAGAGTTGTATGTAAAGGTTAAGTGCGCATCAAGAAAATATCCCAACCCAGTGCTGCCCAAGCCCACAAGTCCAACATTAACCCATTAGTCCAATAACAGTCCACAAAGTCCTGCTCCATCTCACAAAACAGACACAATGATGTCGACTGCAGAGGAAAGCTGAGTCAATGAATATGTAAGCATCTCAGCGCTGGCAGGGGTCTCCACGTGGGTGCTCCAGCACCCAGGGCTGCATCGGGGTACGTTCATGTGGCTTCTCCCTGGGGATGTCTTGCAGGAAGTCTGTCTTGCAAGCTGAAGCAGGGAACTGCGAAAGCAGTTGCACCCTGGTGTGACCACAAAGCAAGAGACCCGAGAACTAGAAAGGTGAGGCTCACTGAGCCATTTATCCCTCTGCCCTTCAATTAACCCCACATGTGTTTATCGGCCAGGTTGGCACAATAAACTAACTGAGTCCCCAGTAGTATGATCTTTTAATTTTAAAAAAGAGCAAATGGACTAGAATTGAATCAGAGAGAGTTCATCAGTGAGATTAAAGAAAATCTCTCAACCTAATTTGGTAAAGGAATAATTTTTAAAATAGACAAGAAAATCTAGAGAAAATCACAGAATTCTGTGGGACAACATCAAGTACATTATGTGTGATTGGACAAAAAAACAGGAAGAAACAAACAAAACAATCAAAAGAGCAGAGAGAAGGAAACTTCCTTAATATATCATGACATGGTAACAAATGTACTCATGAAGCTAAACAAACCAAAAGCAGGGCTGACTGAAATAAAATAATCATGACATATCATGATGAAAGTTACAAATGACAGGAATCCTGAGAGCAATTGAGGAAAAATAAGTTACTTAAAAAGAGGAACTGAAAACAAAAATTGTCTTAGAAAAAGTGCATCCAGAAGGCTCTGTAGCAGAAAATGACGAGACTTGGTTTAATGTACTTTGGACATGTTGTCCAGGGAGACAGACCTTGGAGACGTGTCCCACGCATGATAAAAGTACCGGGTTTTAGAACCGAGGAAAACCTTCAACAAGATGGATTGACACAGTAGCTGCATCACTGGGCTCAAAGATAAGAACAATAGTGAGGACTGCACAGTATGGGGCAGGGTTTTGCTCTATTGTCCATAGGAACACTGAGTTGGAATAACTCCACAGCACCTTCCAATAACAGCAACAACACCACCATCTATCATACACGAACACACTGAAGCAGGAAAAGTAAACATACATATTGAAAAGAGAAACAAGTCATGCAATTAAAAACTCCCAATACATTCAAAGAAGAGTTGACACCAATTTTATTCAAACCATTGTAGGACATAATAAAAATGGAAAGTCCCCAAATTCATTTTATGAAACTTGTAAAATCATTATACCCAAATCAGACAGAAACATAGCCAGGAAAGAAAATAATACAGCAATATCCCTTATGAACATAAATGGAAAAATATCTCAACAAAACCCTACCTAATAAAGCCAACAATAAATATCTCAGTAAAGTAAATCATCATGACCAACATGAATTCATAACAAGGGTGCAATGATGGTTACATATTAGAAAAACAATCAATGTTATCCACTATATAAACAAAACAACAGGAAAGAACTTTATAACCATATTAGAAAAATTCAAATCCTACAATCCTGAGAAGAAAATGGGACCAACGGTTCCAGGGGATAATAGAAAGGGAGAGCTAGGGAAGGGGGAGGGGAGCCAACAGACCCACGGACAGGGAACAACAAGAGATCTAAAATTGATGGAGAGGAAGGTGTAGAATGCCTGGTGGGGTTAGATCAAGTGCAATGTAGCTGAAAGAGGAATTACTGAGAGCCAAATGAAGGTCAAACATGATAGTGGGACAGGAGAAAGTAAAGGGAAATAGAGGAGGAAAGGAGGCAAAAGAAATTTTTTTCTACATTTTATTAGGGGCTCATACAACTCTTATCACAATCCATACAAATACATACATAAATTGTATAAAGCACACCCCTACATTCTTTGCCCTAATCATTTTCAAAGCATTTGCTCTCCACTTAAGCCCTTTGCATCAGGTCCTCTTTTTTTCCCCCTCCCTCCCCGGTCCCCCCTCTCTCATGAGCCTTTGATAATTTATAGATTGTTATTTTGTCATATCTTTCCCTATCCGGAGGCTCCCTTCCTCCCTTTCTCTGCCGTCCATCTCCCAGGGAGGAGGTCACATGTGGATCCTTGTAATCGGTTCCCCCTTTCCAACCCACTCACCCTCACTCTCCTAGTATCACCCCTCAGACCCCTGGTCCTGAAGGTATCATCCACCCTGGATTCCCTGTGTCTCCAGCTCCCATATGCACCAGTGTACATACAACCTCTGCCCTATCCAGTCCTGCAAGGTAGAATTCGGATCATGGTAGTTGGGGGAAGGAAGTATCCAGGATCTGGGGGAAAGCTGTGTTCTTCATCGGTACTACATCGCACCCTGACTGACCCATCTCCTCTCCTAAACCCCTCTATGAGGGGATCTCCAGTGGTTGACAAATGGGCTTTGGGTCTCCACTCTGCACTTCCCCCTTCATTCACTACGGTATATATATATATATATATTTGCATGATGCCTTTGGCAGCTCGTGATTGCACAGGCTGGTGTGCTTCTTCCATGTGGGCTTTATTGCTTCTGAGCTAGATGGCCGCTTGTTCACCTTCAAGCCTTTAAGACCCCAGACACTATCTCTTTTGATGGCCGGGTACCATCAGCTTTCTTCGCCACATTTGCTTATGCACCCGTTTGTCATTGGTGATCGTATCATGGAGGTGTGCACCCAATGATATGATTTTTTTGTTCTTTGATACCTGATAACTGATCCCTTCAGGACCACGCGATCACACAGGCTGGTGTGTTCTTCCATGTGGGCTTTGTGCCTTCTGAGTTAGATGGCCGCTTGTTTATCTTCAAGCCTTTAAGACCCCAGACACTATCTCGTTTGATAGCCGGGCACCATCAGCTTTCTTCACTACATTTACTTGTTCACGCACTTTGGCTTCAGCAGTTGTGTAGGGAGGGTGAGCATCGTAGAGTGCCAACTTAATAAAAGAAAGTATTCATGCATTGAGGGAGTGCTTGAGTAGAGGTCCAAGGTCCTTCTGCCACCTTAAAACTAAACCTATAAATACAGAAACATAGATCTATTTCCCCATCCTCATATATATATTTGCATGTACATGTCTTTGTCTAAACCTCTATAAATGCCCTTTGACTCCTAGCTCTTTCCTCCATCTCCCTTGACTTTCCTCCTGCCCTACTACCAAGCTCCATCCCCACCTGGGTTACAGCTATACCTCTTCTTTATGTAACCTTACCCTTGATCATTCCCTACCAGGCCTGCCACTCCCTCCTCACTACCATTTTGGGTCCCATGTTGTTCCCTTGTCCCTTGGTTTGTTAACACCACTTCCTTACACCCCACTTCCCCTATCCCAAGCCCCCCCCGGAACTGTCGGTCCATTGTTTTTCCTCCAGATAGTTCATCCAGCCTGTCTTATTTAGACAGACCTGTGGAGACAATAACATGCACGAAAATAAGACAGAGGAAAACAAAGCAACAGTATACAACCAGACAACAAAACAACAACAAATCACTGACAAAGAACAAAACAAAACACATCAAGAAAGAAAACTTGTAGTTAGTTCAAGGATCGTTTGTTGGAGGCAAAAGACATTTATAGAGGTGTAAATATACACACATATATAAAAATATACTTATATAATGATAGGGATATGGGTCTATGTTCATATATTTATGTTTAATATCAAGGTTGCAGATGAATATTGGTTCTCTATTCAAGTCCTCCCGCAACGCAAGAACACTTCCTTCTAATAACCTGGCATTCTATGATGCTCACCTTCCTGACATGATAGCTAAAGTCAAATGGGTACATTAACAAATGTGGTGAAGAAAGCTGATGGTGCCTAGCTATGAAAAGATACAGTGTTTGGGGTCTTAAAGGCTTGAAGTTAAACAAGCGGCCATCTAGCAGGGAAGCAATAAAACCCACATGAAAGAAGCACACAGCCTGTGTGATCACAAGGTGTCAACAGGATCAGGTATCAGATGACCCAAAACAAACCATCGTATAGATATGAATTGGGGGGGGGGTTGGAGTGGAGACCCAGGGCCCATTTGTAAACAATTGGACATCTCTTCACAGAAGGGTCAAGTCAGTCAGGGTGAAGTTTAGCACCAACAAAATACACACTACTCTAGCTCTTTAATTGACCTTGGCACCCCACTATCCTGACCCCAGTTCTAGCTTACAAATCTGGCTTGACAGGAACATGTACCCTAGTACATATCAGAGCTCTTGGTACACGGAATCCAGGACAGATAAATCCATCAGGAACAGTAATGGGAGTAGCAATACCATGAGGGGAAGGGGAAGATGGGAGAGGAAAGGGAGAAAAGGAAAACCAGTCACAATGATCGACATATAAGCCACTCCCCACCTGCAGGGGACAAGCAACAGAGTAAAGGGAGACTGCAGACAGTGTAAAATATGAAAATAATAATAATTTATAATTTAACAAGGAGTCATGAGGGTGAGGGAGGGAAGGAGGGAAATAAAACAGGAGCTGATACCAAGGCCTCAATTAGAAAATGTTTTGAAAATAATGGTGACAACATATGTACAAATGTGCTTGATACAATTGATATATGGATTGCTATAAGAGGTGTAAGAGCCCCTAGTAAAATGATATTAAAAAATACATCTACCTCTCCGTCTCTCTGCCACCCCGAGTGTGGTGGTGCTCCGACTTCACCATGTCATCTCATAAGACTTTCAGGATCAAGAGATTCCTGGCCAAGAAACAGAAGCAGAATCTGCCCATTCCCCAATGGATTCGAATGAAAACCGGTAATAAAATCAGGTACAACTCCAAGAGAAGACATTGGAGAAGAACCAAGCTGGGTCTGTAAGGAGCCCCCTGAAGGATGGCACGCATGGCCGCATTTTCCCAGGCTCAAATCATGAATTAAGATTTTTGTCCCCATCTGATGAATTGAACTTCAATCGGCAAATAATCTGGTTTATTCCTTGTTTTTTTACTTCCTAATCAAGTTTAACAATAAATAATGTAAGGTTGTTGTTGTGAGAAAAAAATACATGTATACTACTATAATACCTCAAGTAGAAAAAGACAGAAAATGGGGTAAGATGGCCACCATATAACAAGCCCGGGAAGATGTGCTCAGCAACTACCAAAGAGTTTCCACTATGAGAGAGATTCTGCACTTCCTGGTAGCAAGAAATTCAACTTAAAAGCCAAGTTGACCCAAGTTTC